>NC_053491.1:439924329-440224329 GCF_905171775.1 Rana temporaria
CATAGGGGTAATTTTTTTATTCCCCTTCTGATTATGGGGTTTTTTTCTCTCTCTTTTCCTACTTCCTTTTTATCTCTATACACTTAAGTAAATACACAATAGGGGAATAATCCCTACACTTCTCACTATATTCTAGCAGGACTTAGTGTTTTTTTAGCTTTTCCTTTCTCTTTTCCTACTTCCTTTTTTTCTCTATACACTTAAGTAAATACACAATAAGGGTAATTAACCCCTACATTTTTCACTATATTCTAGATGGACTCAGTGTCTTCTTTCTTTTTTTTTTTTTTTTTTTTTTTTTACAACTCCCTCCTGGTTTGGTACACTTATGTAAACACACAATAAGGGGAATTAACCCCTACATTTCTCACTATATTCTAGTAGGACTTAGTGTTTCCTTTTATTTTTTTTTATTTTTTTTTATTTTTTTTTTTTTTCCTTTCACAACTCCTTCTTGTTTTTGTATACTAAAGTAAATACACAATAAGGGGAATTAACCCCTATATTTTTCACTATATTTTAGAGGGACCTAGGTTTTTTTTTTTTTTTTTTTACAACCCCCCCTGGTTTTGTACACTCAAGTAAATACACAATAAGGGGATTAATCCCTACACTTCTCACTATATTCTAGCAGGACTTAGTGTTTTTTTTTTTTTTTTTTTTTTTCTTTTTTCTTTTTTTTTTTTTTTTTTTTTTTTTTTCTCTTTCCCTCCTCTCTCTCTCCTTTCCTCTCTCTCCCTCTCTCCTCTCTCTCTCTCTCTCTCTCTCTCTCTCTTACATGTCCCCCCCCCCTCCATTCACAGTAGGTACAGGTAGTGTGGCCCTATCTCTGGGTATCTCCCATGGAGAGGGGAAAGGGAAGGATCGGCCCTGGGGTGGAATAATGGAGAAGTCCAGGAGTAGTACGTAGTATTGGTAGAAGAAGATACAGTTTTTAATGTTTTCTCAATGAAAAGGGTACATTTTGAGACCATATATGTCAGTCTGTATATTGATTTTATGTTGTATTAATTGTACTGTTTTGTAAAAAATGAATAAAAGATTTTTAAAAAAAAAAAAAAAAAAAAAAAAAAAAAGAAAGACACCAGAGAGGTTTGTGACTGTGAAAACTACAATGGATATAAAAAGGGTACCATGCAGCGCTGCATAGCCATGATATAACAATGCTGGCAGTAGGGCAGCAGCATCTAGTCTCTTGGCACACACAGCTCCCATGTGCACAATAAAAAAAGTGAGTATTAGCTGCTGGTGCAGGTGTGAGCTTCCTCACCTCCTTCCTGTCTGATGGCCTCCAGACGGGATGAGCAATTAAAAGTGGATGGAGGTCAGCCAAATGACTGCTCTGCACTTCCATGTGAACACCAGAGTCCGTATTCAAAATCGTATCCACTTCAATAAGAGCATAAGGCCCTTTACACACTAAAGCAAGGGTGTCAAACTCAATTTCATTGTGGGCTGCATTAGCATTATGATTGCCCTCAAAAGGACCGGTTGTATCTGTAAGATTAGATGTCCACTGCATCTCCTCCCCTTTACATTAGATGTTAGGAGCCACCCCACCATCAGAATTTGAGTCCCCCACTCTCCCTTACATCACAGTGCACCCCCCGTTCCTTATGCTGCTGCTGAGAAGACGCTGGATGCATTGCTTGAAAGCAGAAATAATGGGGTCTGGAGTAGGACCAGAGGAGGGTTGGAGCTCTCCTGCAGTTCCAGGAGAAGTACGAGCAACTCTGTATTCTGGCCTAGGCCAACAAGGCCCAGGGCAGCACTTTTCAGGGGGGGCAGCACAGAAAGAGTCCCCGCCGGCTTCGTGTAGCGGCAGTCCTATGGGGCAGACTGGGCTGAAAGGCAAATTAGTCTAGTGCCCCCATAAAGCGGCCGCACTGCTTCCGGTATGTGGGTGGCCAACATTCTGAAACTGGGGGGGGGGGGGGTGCTGCTTCTAATTTTGACTGTCCTATCATCCTGGACCACAAACCTTTCTCACTGTGTTTTCTGCTACACCATTGGCATGGTTATATCTTCTTAGTCCTCTCCATAAAATTATCAGAAATTTGTGCTTAAAGTAGAACTATAGGCAACACTATTTTTTTTTCTGTCCCATTGCAGAGATTTCACTTCCTGTCCCATAGCCAAACAGGAATTTAGAGAAAATCTATGCAAATTAAGGGAATCCATTAGCTGTCAGGTGCTGCTACTGCCATTGCGGGTAAGGGAACGCGGCAGTGTAGCCTTTCGGCTTCACGCCAGGAACCCTACTGTCTAAGCGCGACGCCCGCTCCTATCTCCTACTGGCCCGGCAGCCAGGGAAGGAAGAGGGAGCCCCGCAGTGACGTCACGGGCCGCGGCCCAGACTCCCGGATGTGGGAATGGATACCTGTCAAAGACAGGTGTCCTCCCCCTCCCGAAAGGTGCCAATTGTGGCACTGGAAGGACCAGTAGGCCCTCAGAAACTTCTAGGACAATTTTCAGTAGCGGTGCCTCGGGCCAGCAGGCCCAGAGACCAAAAAGTTGCTAATATATTCCTGAGGCCAGGAGGCCACCAGGTCAGGATCGGAAGACCCCGCCAGAACAGCGTCTGCCCCTTAAGTACCCCTCCCCAGAACGCACAGCGGTGGGGACCACGCCACTGAGCTGTTTCTGGGCAAGAGGCACCCAATACACCCAGCCCATTGCAATTCCAACCTGACCCCTGGTGAGAGCGACACCCACAGTCAGGTGGAAGATGCGCAACACAGCCGAGCTGGAACAGAGATCCATAATTTTGAAAGCTAAACTACAGCTCAGATAACTAAATTTACAAAATAGCGCCTACCCAACAGGAGCAGGGCGCTACACAAGTGTCATTCATTTTATAGTTTTACATATTCCTGTTATCCCAAGCTTTAATATTATAAAACTGGACCACCAAATACACAAAAGGGGGGCCTGGGTGGCAGAACTTGTCAGAGAAGTGTGTAGATCTGTTGAAGGTGTGAAGGAACCCTATACCATCTTGCTAATTATAGTGTGTAATTTGATGCTTTTATCCACAAGCAAATGGAGGATGGTACTAAAGATATCACTTATCACACCAAAACAAACATCATCATCATTCCCCTGATGACGTTTGTGAGTGACGAAACACATTGGAAGGCGTCTGGTCATGTGACATTGCCACACTTGATAGTCGCCCATCTTACCGGTTGGAAATATTGCCTGTGTTATGAGGATTGACATGCGATTTTCTATTACTATGTTTGTGAGTATTCTGGCTTGTCTTTTGCTTTTAAATAAATACCTTTGTCAGTAATACTGTGCAATGAGGTCTCTTCTTGCCTATTTCCGTTTCCAAACGATTTGTATTAGGAAAGTCAAAATGAGGTACAATTGTACAAAAATATCAAGTGCAAATTTACAGTATAACAGAATTAGAGGATTTTCAGTATAAGGCTAAAGCCCTATACACACGATCGGTCCATCCGATGAAAACAGTCTGATGGACCTTTTTCATTGATTAACCGATGAAGCTGACTGATGGTCAGTCGTGCCTACACACCATCGGTTAAAAAACGATCGTGTCAGAACGCGGTGACATAAAACACAACGGCGCGCTGAAAGAAACAAAGTTCAATGCTTCCAAGCATGCGTCGACTTGATTCTGAGCATGCATGGATTTTTAACCGATGGACGTGCCTACTAACGATCGTTTTTTTTCTATCGGTTAGGTATCCATCGGTTAAATTTAAAACAAGATTGCTTTTTTTTAACCTATGGATAAATAACCGATGGGGCCCACACACAATTGGTTTGGTAAGATGAGAACGGTCCATCAGACCGTTCTCATCGGTTTGACCGATCGTGTGTACGCGGCATAAGAGATCTTGATACATTAAGGAGAGGTAGCATAAAATAAAGGCCCAAGTGAAGTTCACAATAAGTACCTTTAAAGAACCTAAACATTAAAGTGGAGTTCCACCCATTTTTTATGTTTGTCTGTGCTGCATGCTCTAATCTCATAGTGTTCAGAATGGACAATTTTTATTTAATTTGTTGCTTGTAAATACCTTTATTTTGTAGTCCTTCATTACTTCCTCCTCCTTATTTGCCTAGGCTATTTGCAAGGGTTTCTGGGATAGGCATCATGTTTCCCAGTAGTCCTTGCAAACCTGACTGAAATCTATTACATTGCTTGTGCACTGAGCATGTGCGAGATATGCAAAGCTGAAATCCAGGAAGTCATACAGTCTGGCTTCATGATGCCCACACTTAAGATGGCCACGGTCTATTTCTAGATTATAAACTATCTAAATGCTGTAACAACCTAACAAAACGGACCTTAGTTTACAGACTAACTTTACTAGAATACATTAAGCTTGTGTATTACAGGGGTATTTATATTTAAAAAGTGAAATTGTGGGTGGAACTCCGCTTTAATAAGAAGATATAATCCTGTAAATACATAAGGTAATGCAAATATAATATGAATGGTCAAAAAAGTATGATGTTATGTAGAGATCTTGAATAAAGAAGGGAAAACTAGTTAAGCATTTTGAGACAAGGGTATATGCCAATATGTATTTTTTTTTTTTAAATTAAACATATGCATGGTGTCATGTAAAGTGTGGTATTTACGTTAACTTGATGATTTCCATTCTTGACAACACCTGCGGCCAGATAACTGATGAAGAGAGCCAATTATAAGCCATCATCCATTGGATATAACAGAAAAGGGTGTGCATTAGTCTGGCACGGGAGGTGGGCATATTAGGTATAGGAGGAAATAAGCACATTTGTAGTGTCA
Organism: Rana temporaria; assembly: GCF_905171775.1. Classification (NCBI taxonomy): domain Eukaryota; kingdom Metazoa; phylum Chordata; class Amphibia; order Anura; family Ranidae; genus Rana; species Rana temporaria. The sequence continues at coordinate 439,929,116 of NC_053491.1, forward strand.
GGGAAATGTTTTGTGCAATTTTTCTGGTTGTCTGCTTCCACAAGTGTTGGAGAAATTTACAGCTCCAAAAGATGTGTAGGAAGGAGCCCTGATCAGGGCATCCTCTATAGCAGCAAGGGGAAGAAGGAATGTAACTTAAAGGGGTTGTAAAGGTAAAAGTTTTCTTACCTTAATGCAGTGTTTCTCAATTCCAGTCCTCAGGCCCCCCCAACAGGTCAGGTTTTCAGGATTTCCCTCAGATGAAAAGGCTGTGGTGATTACTAAGGCAGTGAAACTGATCAAATCACCTGTGCAAAATAATGGAAATCCTGAAAACCTGACCTGTTGGGGGGGCCTGAGGACTGGAATTGAGAAACACTGCCTTAATGCATCCTATGCATTAAGGTAAAAAAACAACTGACAGTACCGCTCCCCCCCCCCTAGCCCCCGTTTTACTTACCTCACCGTTCGAAAGTCCCGGGCGCGTGCTTGTCATCTTGTTCGGTTCCCAGCCTGGCCGTTGATTGGCTAGGCTGGGCGGATTGATAGCAGCGCAGCCATTGTCTGACGCTGCTGTCAATCACAGCGGATGATGTGGGGGGCGGGGCCGAGTGATACAGTCAGCGGCTATGGCCGCCGCTGTATCACGGGAGCGAGCTCGCAAAAGCTTTCCACCATGCGAGGGAGCTCGCATGAAGGTGGAAAGCTTTTGCGAGGAGGAGCCGAGACAACCGCCGAGGGACCCCAGAAGACAGGATTCGGGGCCACTCTGTGCAAAACGAGCTGCATAGTGGAGGTAAGTATAACATGTTTGTTATTTAAAAAAAAAAAAAATTCTGCCTTTAGTGACCCTTTAAGGGGGGGTCATATAGCATCTAGTACATCTTGAATATTTCCATACACCCTTGCTCTGAGACCTCATCCAAGGAGGATCGTATCAGTTTTTAAACAACCCATCATCTCATATGTGTAGCGAGCTGCAGTAGAGTATTCATAAGCATTTTTGACTGCTTTTAATTAAGTGGTCCACCTGTTGGGTCAGTGTGAACGTTTCCTTCTGGTGACAGATCCAGATCCTTCTCAGCACCTTTTTGTGGGAGAAGAGGTAAGAAGTCGGCACCCCCCGCTTCTCATTTTGCTTAGGGCCCCAGGGAGGTCAGGATCGGCACTGCTTATACTTCTCAAAAGTCCGATATTGTTCTATGTACAAATCCTTGTTTTATTAATTGCATGTTATATTCAAATTTTCTGAGATTGTGGATTTGGGATTTTCATGAGCTGTAAACCATAAGCATCACAATTATGACAAATCACGGCTTGAACTATCTTGCTTTGCATGTAATGAGTCTCTCTCATATATTAGTTTCACCTTTTAAGTTGCATTAGTGAAATAAATGAACTTTTGCACATTCAGTGCTTAGCTTTGAGTTTCACATTGCTGAAATACAGATTAAAGGCATATGCTGCCCCCTTGTGTTAACCACCATTTGTTCTCAATATAATTTCAATAGTTCTAAAATTGGCCCAAAAAGTTACATGACAGCCAGATCAGACATGTAAAAATAAAAATAGCACATGCATTTGCGCCTGATTTGAGAACATTTCCACTTACACAAACAAATATAATAGTTTCGCTATCAGCTGTCATGATAGTGTTGGCAAACAGCCATTTTTTCTGTGCAAACTGGGCTGTTTGAACACACTTTTGTGTACTTAAAGCGGGGGTTCACCCTAGAATAAAAAAAAAATTTTTTTTTTTTATTCTATCATAAAATTCGGCATCGTAGTGCGAGCTACAGTATGCCGGTCTTACATTTTTTATCCCCGTACTCACTGTTTAATCCAACCTAGACGATTCCGTCTGCCCACGGGGAATGGGCGTTCCAATCCAGACGGAAAGTGATTGACGGCCGGCTCTGGCGCGTCACGCTTCTCCGGAAATAGCCGAAATAGGCTTGGCTCTTCACGGCGCCTGCGCATAGCCTGTGCGCAGGCGCCGTGAAGAGCCGAGACCTACTCCGGCTGTCTTCGGGGAGAGTGACGTGCCAGGGCCGGCCGTCAATCATCCTCCCTCTCCATAGGCACGCCCATTCCCCGCGGGAGCCGAAATCTTTAATGTACGAGTACACAGTGAGTACGGGGGTAAAAAAATCGGGACAGGCATACTGTAGCTCGCGCTACAATGCCTGTCTCGATGGAAAAATGATGTAAGTGAGGGTGAACTACCGCTTTAATATGTTCTAAATAAGGCATAGGCAACTTTTGAGAGATGGAGATCTACTTGAACAACACTAATGAAGTCAAAGATCACAACAATTTTATCTATAATATCAAAGAAACAATATAATTATGCAAAGTTATCTTCATTGTAAATGAACACAAATATTAACCCAATCACAGAAACCTATGTGAACAGGTTAACAGGAGGGTAGACAACTGACACTATGGGGGTTATTTACTAAAGGCAAATCCACTTTGCGCTACAAGTGCACTTGAAAGTGCAGTCACTGTAGATTGCTGTAGATCTAAGGGGAAGCTCTGAAATTAGGAGTAAGCTCTGCTGATTTTATCATCCAATCATGTGCAAGCAAAAATTATGTTTATTTTCCTTGCATGTCCCCCTCAGATCTACAGCAACTGCACTTGAAAGTACACTTTCAAGTGCACTTGTAGTGCAAAGTGGATTTGCCTTTTGTAAATAACCCCCTAGGTCTTCTTCTGTGTCCGGTTTCCCCCCTCTGCTTCCCCAGCTCACAGGCCAGTGAATCCTGCACAATATGGCAAACTATTATATTTAAACAGGATGGCTCCCTTTTTAAATGCAGTCCAATGCAGTTAAGACAGATGAGGAGAAAGAGAATAAAAAGGTGGAAACATTTTTAAAAAAATGCGCCAAAATAACAAATAAAAGATAAAAAGGAGAGAAAAAGACCTGCAACGTGGTCACAGTCTATTCACTCCAGGAGCTGCGATTACCATGTAAACAATAAATACAAGAAAAAAGATGTGAGAAAAATATAAATAGCGCTAGCTCTAAACCCTCCTTTACAAACACAAGTTTAGGCATTTACAAGTGGGTAATATATGGTGATATATATAAAGCTCACTGCTATATCAAAACATTGGAGTATAATGGCCACTAGGGTGCACTATGCAGCCATCTCAACACCCCTCAATAACAGTGATATTAGTGATTAATACAAAAAAGAAAAACCAAATAACATTTAGATCAAAAAACATATAACTCAAGTTATAACTTTAAATAAATATGAAAGTAAAATTAATTAAAAATTCGAAATTGTGACAATAAAAGTCCATAAATATTTAACAAATGAGATGTACTGAAGCCCTGCTCCAGGATCATCTTCTTTCCGAAGATCTCCGGGGGCATGTCAGGGACTCTTCCATCCACCTCCTTCAGTTGCAGCACGACCGTCTGCTTCATCCAGGGCTCCAAGGTTGGCAGCCCGTCTGCAGGCAGGTTCGGCTTGGCTGGTCTCGGTTGGCTGGCGCCGGCCGGGGTAGGAATGGAGGTTGAGGCAGAGACATTCTCGGGGGCTTCGGAGGAAGTGTCTGGAGCAGGGTTCTTCATCTTAATCGGTCTTCTTTGTCTTATCAGTCTTCTTCTTGCTTTTCCCCATCGTTGAGTTGAATGTCGCTTCAGGAGTTTTAGGCGGCTTCCTTCTGGTTCCTCGATGTCTTCACTCTTATCGTAGCCTTTACAAAGGCTTTCGCATCTACTGCCCGAAGGTAGTAATGCGGAGTGGGGGGAAGGGTAGAGCGCAAACTCGTTCCAATGGGGGGGGCTAAGCCTCTGCCCAATAGCAGCAAATAGAGAGAGATGATAGTCACTGCTCCAATAAGGTATGTGGATGGATCCGTATCCTCTCAGAGAAACCCAGGTGCCGGCAATGCACGAAGCAATTGTAGAAAGAAATGTTTGGACAGCCGCACTCTGGAAAAAACCTTCTCGGTTGCCTTTTATTGGTAAAAGTATTCAAGCACCACACATCACAGCAAAGACAGGGGCATACAGCTGACGTTTCGCACTACAACAAGCTATGAGCAAGCACTGATTGATAGTGCGAAACGTCAACTGTATGCCCATGTCTTTGCTGTGATGTGTGGTGTTTGAATACTTTTACCAATAAAAGGCAACCGAGAAGGTTTTTTCCAGAGTGCGGCTGTCCAAACATTTCTTTCTACAATTGCAATAGCAGCAAGTAGGTGAAGCTGAATTTAATCGACTGAGCTATCCGGGCTCTGAAAGCTCCTCCTCCATAGCAGTCCAAGCTGCTTGTATCTTAATATCTATGGTGGAAAAAGACCATTCAGCCAAGGGGAACGAGTGCCTGAAAGCACAAGTATTTGGCTTGCCCAGGCTGGCCAATCGTCCTCTTCCCATTTCATTTTTTTTTTTAATTTACATTTTTTAATTCGGAAGGTTCCCCTTCAAGATTCCCAACACAGGAGTCTCTCTGCAAGTCAGATTATCTTGATCCGACTTATGGTGCAACCTCTATTCAAATCAATGGGCTCCCATAGGGAACCATTGATTTTTGAATAGAGAAAGAAAAACGCCGCTCAAAGTTAGCACGGCGAAAAGTGCATTGAAATCAATGCAAAACGCAGAAAAAAATTGCGTTAAAAACATCCGCTTTTTTTCCTGGCGCCTGTCTTAGCTTTACAACCTGTTTTTAAAACGTCCGTGGGCATGAGGCCTAAACATTTTCATTATGCAGACATCCAAAAGCGTAAAGACTGCTGCAGGGAGTTGCCCTCTCGGATGTGATGGCAGCAGGCCCAGTAGGCTCAGAGCTGTAACTCAGGTAATCCCCTTCACTTCATCCCCAGCAGCTACAAGAAATAGATGTAGCAAGATAAGGGGTGCAGGATAATTGGACACTCCCAGAAGAGGAGAGGGCCGTGACATGCAAGGAGGGAGTCTGCCCAGCATAGTGATTGGTCCACCCACATCTTGCTGTTGACCTGAGAAAGCAAAAACATCGAATCCCCCCCCCCCCCCCCCTAATATCAGAATCCCACATCTCTGGGGTCCCTAAGGCGGTCTGCAACAAAGTACACGCAGGCCCATAGAGCTGCTGACCGCAAAATGTATACTGTTATTTGGGCACAGACTCACATTTAAAGCGGAACTCTAGGCAAGCACCTAAATACAGATAAAAATGATTGAAGTTGTTGAACCCAGTGGTTTCTCAACTTCAGTCCTTAAGTACCCCCAACGAGCCAGGTTTTCCTTTACTTTGCACAGCTGCTTTAAATCAATTTCATTGGCATGGTATTGATAAGAGCTATTTTATCTAAGAGAACTTAACATGGCCGTTGGGGTTACTTGAGGACTGAGGTTGAGAACCAATGGTTTAACCCACCAATAGATTTGTATCTCTGTCTTGAGAGCTACACAGCAGAAGACATGATGTTCCTCTGCTGTAGTTTAAGCCCAATAAGCATTGATTTTCTGCTTTACATCTGTTTATGCTTTCCTTTCCCAGGTATCTTCAATAGAGTCGTGCATCTACACCCGTCTTACAATTTGATTAGATTACGATTATATCATATCAACGATTTGACTCTGCAATGCATCCCGGTTACTGCCCATGTTTTTATGTGGATGCAGGAAATGGCTGGTGAGGCAGACACGGGAGGAGAGACGGCGTGCCGGAATGACGTCAGAAGAGGCAGGTGTGGGGGGAGGGGGGTGTATAGTATACAAGTGTATGTGGGGGGTGTAGAGTATACAAGTGTGTGTAGAGGGGGTGTACAGTATACAAGTGTGTGGGGGGAAGGGGGTGTACAGTATACAAGTGTGTGGGGGGGAAGGGGGTGTACAGTATACAAGTGTGTGGGGGGAAGGGGGTGTACAGTATACAAGTGTGTGTGTGTAGAGGGGGTGTACAGTATACAAGTGTGTGTGTGTGTGTGTATATAGAGGGGGTGTACAGTATACAAGTGTGTGTGTATAGAGGGGGTGTACAGTATACAAGTGTGTGTAGAGAGGGTGTACAGTTTACAAGTGTGTGTGTAGAGGGGGTGTACAGTATACAAGTGTGTGTGTGTGTAGAGGGGGTGTACAGTATACAAGTGTGTGTGTGTGTGTAGAGGGGGTGTACAGTTTACAAGTGTGTGTGTAGAGGGGGTGTACAGTATACAAGTGTGTGTGTGTGTAGAGGGGGTGTACAGTATACAAGTGTGTGTGTGTGTAGAGGGGGTGTACAGTATACAAGTGTGTGTGTGTGTGTGTGTAGAGGGGGTGTACAGTATACAAGTGTGTGTGTAGAGGGGGTGTACAGTATACATGTGTGTGTGTGTGTAGAGGGGGTGTACAGTATACAAGTGTGTGTGTGTAGAGGGGGTGTACAGTATACAAGTGTGTGTGTGTGTGTGTATAGAGGGGGTGTACAGTATACAAGTGTGTGTGTGTGTGTGTATAGAGGGGGTGTACAGTATACAAGTGTGTGGGGGGAAGGGGGTGTACAGTATACAAGTGTGTGTGTGTAGAGGGGGTGTACAGTATACAAGTGTGTGTGTGTGTGTGTGTGTGTGTGTGTGTGTGCTATGAATAAGCACTGTATGAGAGTGTGAAACGCGTTAGCCCTTTTTCCTGATTTTTTGCTGCGAAATCCATGTTGTGACCAGTTTTTATTAAAAGGAACACATTTTTATTTTTGGAGTGCGGCCGTCCCGGTTCTTATACATTTTTGCAAGTGTGGGTGTAGAGTATACAAGTGTGTGTGTGTAGAGGGGGTGTACAGTATACAAGTGTGTGGGGGGAAGGGGGGTGTAGAGTATACAAGTGTGTGTGTGTGTAGAGGGGGTGTACAGTGTACAAGTGTGTGTGGGAGGGTGGGAGCTTGTGTACAGTATACTGATGATCTTATCTCTTTGCTCTCTCCTCCCATCTGCATGCACCTTGCTAGCACATGAACACTGCAAAAACAACCGACCCCTGCTTTGTTTGCTGCTTCTCCCCTTTTCAGTCTGACCATTGTACAGGGGAGTGCAAAAGACTGATACTAGGCATATTTATTTTCATCACTTGCAAATAAAAAATAATAACTGTGTGTTGGTTCTTACAAATCTGCAATTATTTGTGTCTTTTCGATTTGCCTGAAGTTCAGCTTTAGGACGTCCTCTTTCCAAGTCAGATTAGTTTTGGGGGATGCAGAGACCTTGTGTGAAATTATCTTTATTCTCAAACCTATTTATATTCCATGATGGCACGGTTCTGGAATTCTCCTACAGGACTGTCAGAATAAATTGTCAGTGTCACCCAGTTTACCAGTTTTAGCAGAAAAATCCTCCCAAACAAAAAACTGGATCCCAGGATCCAAAAATGCAGGAAAAAAAATAAAAAAACGCAAAAAAATCCTCTAGAGCACATGGGCCCAGAAGTGCCATGTCATCTCCTGACACTAGGCAGAAAAAACTGGGGCTGCATGAGGCAGAGAGAGGGATGTACCCGGGGGATCCGCCCCCTGGGAGGTACTGTGCTGTGTGAAGTGTTTAACACTTAAAGTGCTGATTTCTGCCTAGTCAATCTCCTAGAAGGAAGGATAATACCCCAAGATCAATTGCTGCTGTGTCCGTCCATGAACGGAAGAGAAAAGCTGCTTTTAGGCTGGGTTCACACGTATGCGATGTCTCTGAATTTGCATTGCACACAGTTTGTATGGCTGAAATCGCATCGGCACCAAAATGGTGCAGGACCCTTTTTTTTGGTCCGCACTGGAATCGGATCGCATTGGGCGTTCACACCCGTGCGATCCGATTCCACAGTTCGCACTGCATTCTGCAAAACAATTTGGGGGGTGTCATTAACTTTTTATTGACACCTGCAGCTGTTTGCAGAGAGCAGCGTGAAAAGATGCCATGTGGGAACCGGCACAGGAATGGCGCTGTTTCCCGCAACACACCAGTGTGAACCGAGACTTGCAGGCATTTGAGCTTTTGTTTCTCTGCCTAAAAGCTTGAAGAAGCTTGTGATTATTTTGCATGTTTATATTTAGCCTCTTTGAGCATAAGCAAAGCTCCGTGACCGTGGGACCCGATCGCCTCCGGAGTCCCGCGATCAGTCCCCGGAGCTGAAGAACGGGGAGAGCTGTGTGTAAACACAGCTTCCCCGTTCTTCACAGTGGCAGCTTCATTGATCGTGTGTTCCCTAATATAGGAAAACACAATCAATGACGTCCAGCCCCGCCCCCCTACAGTTAGAAAAACATATGAGGTCACACATAACCACTAGGGGGCGCTGTAGGGGTTAACATAAACTGCACTGTCATTTTCACAGTAAACAATGCTTTTATTGCTGTGAAAATGACAATGGTCCCAAAAATGTGTCCGCCATAATGTCGCAGTCACGAAAAAAAAAAATCGCTGATCGCCGCCATTACTAGTAAAAAAAAAAAAAAAATAATAAAAATGCAATAAAACTATCCCCTATTTTGTAAACGCTATAAATTTTGCGCAAACCAATCGATAAACGCTTATTGCGTTTTTTTTAACCAAAAATAGGAAGAATACGTATCGGCCTAAACTGAGGAAAAATAAAGTTTTTTTTATATATTTTTGGGGGATATTTATTATAGCAAAAAATTGTAAAAAATATTGCATTTTTTTCAAAATTGTCGCTCTGTGGTTTTTATTTTTTGCGCTATAAATAAAAATAGAGGTGATCAAATACCACCAAAAGAAAGCTCTATTTGTGGGGAAAAAAAGGACGCCAATTTTGTTTGGGAGCCACGTCGCACAATTGTCAGTTAAAGCGACGCAGTGCCGAATCGCAAAAACTGGCCAGGTCCTTTACCTGCATAAAGGTCCGGGTCTTAATTGGTTAAATGGCAATACATTGAATACATGCATATCTTCACGAATGTTTTAAACTGAAGACAAATTTTTAATTGTTACTTATGAAAAACAGATTTATGATTTATTTATCTGGGGGAACAACGCTTTATAAATTGGGTTCTATGATAAATGTGTGTTTGTGGTGTTTAAAGTTCTGTATTTAGTCCTCTTTAGCGGTCTTCTTCTGGTGTTTTTCCTGTATCTTCCTCCTTTCTCTGCCCAGCTGCCTATATCGCAACCTCTTGGGGTTCAAGCCGTATGCCCGCAGTCTCTGCCCACTAAATTCTCTCCCACCCATTCGCACCATGGAACCTAAAAGAAGTCCAGCCTTCCGTTTTAGTTTCTTCTTCTTTTCTTTCAGACACAGGTCATTCACTTTTGCCTCCAGCACTTCAGCCTTGGCAGAGTCTTTCTTCTCTGCCAGTATACGGTTGGCATTTGGCTTGCTTTTGTTGCCTTTATACCCTGCTGCTTTCGGTACTTTATCCTTGGCCGGGTCTTCTTTTCCTGCCGGTATAACGTTGACACTTGGTTTGCTGTTGGTGCTTTTATTCGCTGCTGCCTTCAGTTCTTTACCCTTGTCCGAGTCTTTCCTCCCTCTTGGCATACTGTTGGGACTTGACTTATTCTTTGTGCCTTTATTCACTGCTGCTTTCGGTACGTTAACCTTGGCTTTCTTTGCTGCGGGTATACTGTTGGCATTTATCTTGTCCTTAATCCTTTCTTCACCATGACCCCCCATGGACAAAGATTGATTTTTCAGCTCCGTTTCAGAAGAAGCTGGTTTCTCGCCTATCTCCGTTGTCTCCGAACCTTTAATGTGTGTCGATTTTTTCTGACCCGGGTCCATCTGTATTGCGGGTTCAGGTTCAGCAGATTTGGATGCCACCGTGCTCTCTTCTGATTGGCTCTTCAGTTTATCTCTGCGTCTCTTTCCTACTTTTGACTTGGAGGCCATTGTAGATTCTGAGTTTTCAGCACTTGCAGAGGATAAAATAAACAAGTGTTACTTAAATGAACGTTACATAATGCAAGGTTACCCCTTGAGCTTATGCATTTTGTTAAAGCGGTGGTTCACCCTAAAATGCAAGTTTCTACCATGTTTTCCAGCATAGTAGCGTGAGCTACAGTATGCTTTTATTTATTTCTTTGCGCCGTACTCACTGTTTAACCCCGGAGTTAAGTTTCAGACTCCCCGCGGGGAATGGGCGTTCCTATGCAGAGGGACAATGATTGACGGCCAGCTATGGCGCATCACGCTTCCCGAGTAGGACTCGGCTCTTCACGGCGCTTTACGGCGCCTGCGCACAGACTAGGAGCTGACTGCGCAGGCGCCGTAAAGAGCCTAGTCCTATTTCGGCTTTTCCGTGAAGCGTGACGTGCCATAGCCGGCCGTTAATCATGTTCCCCCTGCATAGGAACGCCTACTAGACTGAAACTTGACTACGCGATTTAACAGTGAGTACGGTGCAAAAAAAAAAAAAAAAGGCATACTGTAGCTCGCGCTAGTATGCTAGATGGCATGTTAGAAAAAAATAAATATTTTTTTTAGGGTGAACCCCCGCTTTAAGAGAGCCCTGGACTGCCATTTCTACACACATTACCAGTCGCTAAGTTGGCATCCCCTGCATTATTTTACCATAAGTCACATAATAATGCATCTTTCTAGTAAGCACACCTCAAAGTTACACAATACTAAAAACTTTTAGGGCTCGTTTACACCAACGACTGAGGCAGTAAAAATATTAAAGTGTTTGTAAACCCACATTTTTGACTTTTACCTACAGGTAAGCCTACAATAAGGCTTACCTGTAGGTATAAAGAATATCTCCTAAACCTGTACGGTTTAGGAGATATTCCCCTTGCAATGCGCCGCCTGATTGCAGCGGCGCATGCGCAGCGGGGATCCTCGGCTAAAGGACCGGCAGCCGCCGGACCTTGCCGAATTGAAGTCTCCCACGCGCAAGCGCGGGAGTGACGTCATCGCCGCTCCAGTCAATCACAGCGCTGGAGCGGCGATACCCGGAAGACACGCCGAGTCAAGATGACATCTCGCTCGGCGTGGACCAGGTAAGTTCCTCTCACCTCGTTCCGAGGTAAGTATTTCATAATGAGCTAATATGCGGTGCATAGTAGCTCATTATGACTTTTGCCTTTCAGGTGAAAAAATAAAAATAAAAATTAATCGCGGGTTTACAACCGCTTTAAGCTACACAGTTAATCTGGTTAAATGTGTATATAGATAGGGATAGATATATATAGATATATATAGATATATATATATATATATATATATATATATATATATATATATATATATATATATATATATATATATATATATATATATATAATCTCCTTAACAGTTCAAGTTAAAAACATGGGGTTTAGTAGCACACTTGCCTAGGTACAGGGACGCACGGGACACCCAGCAAGGGCACAATGACAGCCGAAGGTATCTAGTTGATGAATTAGAACTAGATAACTTCAGCTGTCATTGTGCCCTTGCAACTTGTGTTCCCTGTACCTTTAAGGACGGGTGGGCTTCCTCCAAGAAAATCTGCCCTTAACCAGTTGCCTACCGTGTCAGGCAGATATACTGTGGCACAATGACACTGGTGGGCGAAATCCTATACGGGTAAGTCCTACACGGTTTTGGCCACCAGAGGGCGCACGCCCGCTGCACGGTGGGGGAACAGATGCGTGTGGCCGACGAGCACAATCGCCAGTATGGGGATTTGTGTGTGTAAACACACAAATCCCTGTGCTGTCAGAGGAGAGGAGCCCTATCGTTTCTTCCTATGAAGTAGGAAAAACAATATGGCTTCTAGTCACTCACATCCACACACAGTTAGAACATGCAGAGGGAATACATATGTAACCCCTTGATTGCCCCCTAGCGTTAACCCCTTCCCTGCCAGTGACATTTACACAGTAACTAGTGCATTTTATAGCACTGATCGCTGCATAAATGCCAATGGTCCCAAAAGTGTCAAAAGTCTCCGATCTGTCCGTCGTATTGTCGCAGTACCGCTAAAAATCGCAGATCACAGCCATTACTAGTAAAAAGAAAAATTATAAAAATGACAACAATTTTTCCCATAGTTTGCAGATGCTATAACTTTTGCGCAAACCAGTCAATTTACGCTTATTGAGATTTTTTTTTAACCAAAAATATGTAAAAGACTATATATTGGCCTAAACTGAGAAAAATTTTTTATTTTTTTTTTTAAATTGGGGATATTTATTAAAGCAAAAAAAAATATTAAATTTTTTCCAAAATTGGCGCTTTTTTTTTGTTTGTAGCACATAACATAAAAACCGCAGCAGTCATCAAATACCACCAACATAAAGCTCTATTTTTGGGGAAAAAATTACGCAAATTTTGTTTGGGTAAAGCGCTGCAATTGTCAGTTAAACGACGCAGAGCCAAATTGTAAAAAGTGTTCTGACCAGGAAGGGGGTAAAACCTTCTGGGGCTGAAGCGGTTAATCTATCCATTGTATATGTGCTGCAATTTGAGAGACTCTCCAAATTATAGAGTTAGGACTGCAGTACACTGGGGTGCCTTGATGTGGCCACTGCGGCTTACACATTTATTTGCAAACGTGTGTGACTAAACCCCTTGTTTTTAACGTGAACCGTTAGGGTCAATTTGGTTGTGTTGCAGGCTAGCTGGTAAGTGAGCTGGGAATTTCTTTGTTTTTAATGTGTGTTGCCCTTCCATGTGCTCCTTGTCATAAAGGCTAAATTATAGGTTGGCGTGGTTGCCATTTGCTTTCTGCAACCACAGCAAAAATGTATACTCCATGTTGTGTTCGGTACCAATGCCAACACAACTCATTCAAATGAACAGGGTCACAGCGCAACCGCCCTGCAATTGCATGCAATGCTAGTGGTTGCGACATACTGCTGTGGAATTTCAAGGGTTAAAACAGTCAGCAAGAAGGTGACATATTACCTCCCAGCCCCCTGTCAACTGCCCTCTAAAAAACGATCCACTGCAGATCACATTTCAGAAGGTAGTGAAAACTGCTGCAAATGTAAACTGACCCTTCAGGAGATAGACTGAAAAAAGGCTGTGTACACAATTAAAGTGCATGTCTGTGCAAAAAAATAAAAAATTCAGTGCATCGCTGCCATCTCACCAGTTACAGGCATCATCCAGATATATTGTTTTTTAGAGACGGTGATTCTGAGCACAATAAGATTCGATCATATCGCCTTTTTAGCCGATTGATTGTTCTTATTAGCGACAGGAGGGGACATTTCCCCCCCCCCCCCCACTTCCTCCTCCCGCCGCCCTCTGGTGCTTCTCAGGGCTCTCCCATGTGATCGAGGACCCGGAGAACGAAACGGCCGGCACCGGAAGAGAGGCACAGATGGTCTCCGGCAATCTCTATGACCCTCGGAAACCCGGGCGTGACGTTATGACCCCCCCCACAAAATAAAATGTTATGTTATAAAATGCTCTACAAAATCCACCCCTCACGTGAATGAGCCCTCGCCAATCTGCCCACTCTAAGATAAAATGTGATTTGCTGCCGCTACTCCCCGAGTACACCTATTGAACAAGGAATACCTCTCGATAATGGACTTCAGGATTTGCTGTTTCTTCCAGAGATTCTGTGCTTTCTGGCTGAAGGTATTTTGATCATAAATGTCGTCTTTTTCAGATCTGTAACAGAAGACAAAACCCTGCTTACAAAGTTTGTTGTACATGGCAAAGAGTAAAACTTCCTAGAGACTGAGTTTCTGGCACAATCAAATCCTTCCACAGGAACGCTCATACCAGAGCTTTTTATTACCTTGCAAGCACCGCTTAGCTAACCGTACATGCATCTTATATGGAGGGGGGGGGGGGGCACGGAGAATGATATTGACCAATAGGTTTTCGAAACCTTTCAACCGTTAGCAACCCTGTTAAACAAAAAAAAAAAAGAACTATGCCCCCCCCTTAAAACCAGGTGCTGCAGGAATCAATTGGCATACCTGTGCTTAGTCAAAGTCCAACAATCACCCATTTTGCCTGTAAACCTAATGCAGCGTCCTGTTGTGGGGTGGCAACAATGCTGCACTGTTCCTGAATACACAGCAAAGTTGTCAGTCTGACATATTTGTTGTGGACACGTATTTGAATAGTTTTTACTATTGTTTGGAGCGCTTATCACATTTTTATTTCATTCATCATTTGTGTATTGTGAACACTTTTAGATATAGCTGCTCTGAATGTCACTATATATACTTATATTACGTTAAAGCGGTGGTTCACCCTATAAAAAATTTCTAACACTACATCCAGCCCAGTTCTGCAAATAAAATTACACTGGCCTTTTTTTTTTGTCGCCGTAGATAGCGTTTATCGTTAGAATTCACCGCGGCTTCCGGGTAGGGAATCCCGCGGGAGTGGGCGTTCCTATTGACATGCCAATTGATTGACATGCTAAACGACGGCGCATACAGCGCGTCACGACTTCCCGAAAGAAGCTCGGGTCGGCTCGGCTCTATTTGGCGCCTGCGCGCAGGCGCCAAATAGAGCCGAGCCGACCTTCTTTCGGGAAGTCGTGACGCGCTGTATGCGCCGTCGTTTAGCATGTCAATCAATTGGCATGTCAATAGGAACGCCCACTCCCGCGGGATTCCTTACCCGGAAGCCGCGGTGAATTCTAACGATAAACGCTATCTACGGCGACCAAAAAAAAAGGCCAGTGTAATTTTATTTGCAGAACTGGGCTGGATGTAGTGTTAGAAATTTTTTATAGGGTGAACCACCGCTTTAACACTGGTTTACTCACAGTAGCGCAAGAGATTTTTCTCTTTCACTCAGTCTGACATATGGCCATACGCACGATCCTAAAACCATATGATTGATCGGACGTTTTATTTTGCTAGCTAGGCCCATATCGAAAATTAAGTTTTTACCAAAAATACAAAAATTCTCGTACAAAAAAAATGTGGAAGTGATGTAATGTGTTGTAGTGCATTTGCATTGAATTTTCGATTGAGAACTGTACTGATTAAATGAAAATCAAACGACCTGGTATAGTACGTGCTAGTCTGATAGGATAATATCGTATAAATTGTCACAATCAGAAAGCTGTGTACCAACGATCAGATTATAGTGCGGTCGATTTGAAAGCGATATTTTTCGTCCGATTTTCAGATCGTGTGTACTGGGCCATAAGGCTGTTCCTGGCTGCACTATAGTGGGGTGAGAAGATGCTTCAGGAGGCGTGGCTAATAGCATTGTTACTGATTCATATGTCTGTAGCTTTTCAATCAGCACATGGCAACACCTAGTCCTGCCCACTGCTTTCTGGATTGGCAACATGGGGGGAGATTTATCAAAACCAAAGCAAGCAAAATCTGGTGCAACTCTGCAGAGAAACCAATCAGTTTCCAGGTTTTATTGTCAAAGCCTAAGGCGTCTTTGCACACTGCAGCTTGAAAATGCTCAGTACAGCTTATTTTTTTTTTTACTTAGATAAAATAAAGCTCATTAATTGGAAATATCCTATGCACACAGGCGTGTAAACAAGCACTGTGTATACTTCAGTAAAAAAAAAAAAAAAAAGGAATCTGCATTTTTGGTCAGTAATTTACACCTCATGCACACATTCGCACACGTTTGCATGCAAATGCACACAGATTTGTCTATTGACATTGTCAATCTGGGAACAAACTTTGGCGCATGGGCGAAATTGTGGGTGAATTTGCCCACTGCGCAAAAATACATAAATAAATAAAAAAAAAGGTCTAAAAAAGTAGATGCTCAAAACAGAAGCATCATCTGCAAGAGGCCTAATAGAATCTGGTGCAGCTGTGCATGGTAGCCAATCAGGTTGTTCAGAGTGCTCCGGTTTTACCTCTCTTGCTGAAATCCTCCCCTCTGTGAGCTGCAGTGTCTGGGAGGATTTTTAAGATACAAAGTAAGGGGGATTGGCTTAGCCAGGGGATGTAAAGGAATCTGTATCTGGTACTGGTTTAGGCATACAAGAGTCATTAGTTGTATTTTAAAAGTGACTGTCTCAGATCCAATTGTTGGTTTCCATATTTTTACGATTCACTATATTGTCAAGTATTGGGACGCCTGCCTTTACATGCACATGAATTTTAATGGCATACCAGTCTTAGTCCGTAGGGTTCAATATTGAGTTGGTCCACCCTTTGCAGCTATAACAGCTTCAACTCTTATGTGAAGGCTGGTCACAAGGTTTAGGAGTGTGTCTATGGGAATGTTTGACCATTCTTCCAGAAGCGCATTTGTGAGGTCAGTCTCTGCTCTAATTCCTCCCAAAGGTGTTCTATCGGGTTGAGGACTCTGTGCAGGCCAGTCAAGTTCCTCCACCCTAAACTTCCCTTAATCATCCCTTGTAATAAAAATAAGCATGACAAGTCCTCTTTATTGAGAGATCTGGGGCCAAAAAGACCCCAGATCTCATTTACCTTTAAAAGCAAAAAAAGGAATTTTGACTTCAAGGCAAAAAAAAAAACACTTGATAGCCAAGAACCGTAAGTGAAATCAGAGATCGCTCCGGTCCTCCAAGGGCATAGAGCCAAGTGAGGGCTATCTTGCCCTCACTTGACTTGCTGCCCAGCTATCTGATGGACCGGATCGCTTACGGGTTTACCAACAGGTCTGGTAAACCCAAAAACAACCAGTAAACTGCAGGAGGGGGTGGGGGGGTTGTCAAAGTCATATTCATATATATATATATATATATACACATACACACACACACACTGATATGCAAGTTATGAATAATATCAGATGTTGATGTACCTGTCGTCTCGTACACTGTTAAAAATCTCAATAAAAAAATATTGGAACTAAAACAAAAGCAGCCTTTTTACATTAAAAGCAATAAAATGGGTAATTCACTATAAGTGAGGAACTCCGGCCCCTCATCCACGAATATACTGGTTCTACCAACACGTGGACACAAGCAGATTCTCACCTGTACATACAAGTCTTCCTTAGTGAACACCATCTGTTCAGTTCCTTGTCATCTGCTTTCAGGATCTGTAGGAGAATATCACATCACTGAATTCCAATTTCACTCTAAATATACGTATATCCGGAATCACCAATCAGCCACAGACATGAGATGACAGCTGTATGACCTGACCCCTGAAAACTCACACAGATCTTTCCACAGAAATGCAAGGTTTTAGTCAAACAACGTATAGAGCCGGTTCACACTGCGGCGGCATGACTTCTTGGGCGACTCTGCAAGTCGTCCTGAAGACGACTTCAGAGGCGATTAGCAAAATGACTTCTTTATAGGAGTCAATGCAAATCGCCCGAGCCGCCCCCGAAGTCGTGCAAGAACCTTTTTCTAAGTCGGAGCGACTTGCGTCGCTCCTATTAGAACGGTTCCATTGCATAGAATGGGACAGTGTGAACCGGCTATTAGGCTTCATTTCCATGGACGTTTTTACAGCCTTTTTTACAGCTTAAAAACACCTGTCCATGTTTATTTTATATATATATTTTTTTGTTTTGCACGTTTTTGCGCGTTTAACGTCTGACATTTTTACAGCTCTAATGCTGGAGCTTTAGAACGCACTGGTCCTGTTTTTTTTTTGCAGCTTAAAAATGGCTCAGCCATCTACAGCTCAAAAACGTCATGGTGGGCATGAGGCCATAGACTAACATGGAGAGCTGTAAAAACGTCCATGGAAATGAAGCCTTATGCATAAATCCGGACACCTCTGATCTTGTTTCAGGAATAAAAACAATAACCATTAAAAAAAATAAACAATATAACAGTATAATCACTTGAGCTTCGGAAGATTTTACCCACTACATGACCAGGCCATGTTTTGCTATTCAGCACTGCGCTATTTTAGCTGGTAATTGCACGGCCATGCAATGCTCTACCCAAACTAAGTTTATATAATTCGAATCAGAAGGTTTTTTTTTTTCTGCCTCTAAACGTTGATCTCAAAATAAGCCTCCAAACGTCGTAATGTGCATGGACACATAGGATAACATTGAGCTGCTTCTACAGGCAGAACACAAAACTCCTGCAGAAACAACGTTTTTTACGCCAGTGTGCATGGAGCCCAAGGCTGCATTCACACCTCGGCGTACAAAATCGCGGCGTTTTGTCCCGCGAATTGCGGCGACAAATAGCGGCGTTTTGTACCGCGATTTGCATCGACAAAACGCCGCGATTGTGAATGCAGCTTTCACCCCCTCTATGGAGATGGTTCACATCTCCTATGCCGAACGCCGAAAGCCGCCTGAAAAAAAGGTCCGGGACTTTTTTTCAGGCGGCAGGCGTACGGCGTGGAGATGTGAACCATCTCCATAGAGGTGCATGTTAAATCATCCCTCTGGCGTCTCGGGGCTGCAGCGGCGTCGCACTACAGGCGTATATACGCCTAGGTGTGAACGGGGGCTTAGAGTTCTAAAAGCCGGGAGGTGGAGGCGGGTATTGCAATTGGCGGTCCAATGATCAGAAAGCTCCCGATCGCAAGTAGGCTACTGTTCTGGGAGCGTGCTCTCAGCACGGTAAGTTGTTTACACGGGGGCCACATAAAAATACGGTTAAAGTTCAACATATTCTTACCTCCTCAGTGCTGAGTCCAAAGTCACAAGGAAGCACCTGCCGATACTTGAATCGACATGGCAGATCATCCACAATATCCTCATAGTCTAGCTTGTAATACTCTTCTACATATTCCTGGAATGTTTTATCATCTGTGTTAAAAAAAAAAAAAAATGTTTAGATTATCTGATTTAGACCCCATACACACTATTAGATTTTCTGCAGATTTTTGTCTTCAGATTTACCAAAACCATATAATATGAGGTCAGACCTTAAGAGTTTCAATTTGCATGCAATCAGGCAGGCCCTCACACTACATGGTTTTGGCAAATCTGAAGACAAAAATCTGCAGAAAATCTAATAGCGTGTATGGGGTCCAAGTGCCTGCATGAAGGAACACGTCATAAAGGGAGGCTGTACTGAAAAATATAAGGAGGCTGACTTCAGGGGCCTCGTTCAGAAAATACCAGCTTCTCAGTCACCAACCTGGAGCAAGCATGCAGATAAAGTCAGACAGACTTTAGAACCTTTGTGAAAACCTTCCCATGTTACTTTGCAAGCCCTGCGCCAATTCCCAAGTCAACCCTAGTGACCAATCAGTATATTCACACCCATTCTTTTTATGAACCAGCCCGATCACAAGCCCAGTTCCTGGCAATAAATTAAAGTTGTTCCCAGAGAGAAATCCCTGTGAGGAAATGATCACATCACTTCTAGGACATCACCTCCCAACAATGCTGAATACAGGTAATGGAACAGACTGCAAGATGACATATGGATAACGATAGATGAAAATAGAACACAAACTTAACTGGTTGCCGACCAGCCGCCGTCGTTTTACGGCGGCAGGTCGGCTCCATTGCGCGAGAGCACGTAATATAATGTCGGCTCTAGCGCAGGCCACTAGTCACAGAGCGAGGACCGGGAGCTGTGTGTGTAAACACATAGCTCCCGGTCCTGTCAGGGAGAGAAATGCTGATCTTCTGTTCATACAATACAATTGTCGCTCTATTTTTGTTTATAGCGCAAAAACTAAAAACCGCAGAGGTGATCAAATACCACCAAAAGAAAGCTCTATTTGTGGGGAAAAAAGGACGCCAATTTTGTTTGGGAGCCACGTCGCACGACCGCGCAATTGGCAGTTAAAGCGACGCAGTGCCGAATCGCAAAAAGTGCTCTGGTCTATGACCATCAATATGGTCCGGGGGTTAAGTGGTTAAAGGAATGCATGAATGCACTATTTGTACCTTGTAATTTCTGTGCGTTTGTGTTCAGGATAAAAAAAAAAACGCACACTTTAGTTTCGCTTTAAAAAGTAAACCAGGTTCATCCTTGGTAATGGCATAAGTGGAGTATTGACTTACCTGTAAATTCCATATCTTGGAGTACAATACAGGACATAGCAACAAGTTTTCCTAAACTAGGTTCTTTGAATACACTGTAATCTACGAATTCTCTTCCCTGAGTCCTGTACTGTAGAATTAGGATAGACAAAGTTCTACGGCCCAAAGCTTGATATCCCATACCTTGATAACGTACCAGGTTGGTGGCCTGGTCAGGTCTTGGCTGTTTTCATTTATAAGCCTATGTCACAGTAGACTTGCCAACATTTGTAAAGTTGATCCATTAGCTAATATCTTTTTAAACAGGACAGGGCTATCAACTTAAAGGGTCACTAAAGGAATTTTTTTTTTTAGCTAAATAGCTTCCTTTACTGCAGTACTGGTTTCATGTCCTCATTGTTCGTTTTTGCTTTGAAGTAGCTGTAATTTTGCTGTGATCTCCACACTTCCTGGTTGCCTGTTTCCTTATAACCATCATACTGGGAGCTTTCTCACGGTGGTCTAAGCTGTCATTACTGTGTGTCTAAAACTCCTCAGAACCAATCAGATTCATTTTAAAAACAAAACACTGCCCTAGATTTGTTTGTTTTTGTTCTGTGTGTCTTCCCGACTCACCTCTCACCCGGAACTTCATGTATGTACATTTAAAACCAAAGTGAAACTAGAGGCACATTATATGATAGATTAAATTCAATTTTTAATCATTTTTAAAAGGAATCAGTTAACTTTTATGTCTCTATACCCAATAAACAGTCATTTCAGCAAAAAAAAAAAAAATTCCTTTAGTGACCCTTTAAAGGTGGTTTTGCGTTTTTTTACCTTAATGCATTATATATATTAAAGGTGAAAAAACATCCGATGCTTACAGGCCCCGAGCCCCCATTTACTCACCTGAGCCCTCGAAAGTCCTGCGTCGTGAACGCGTTGGCTTCTCTATTGGCTGTTTGATAGCAGCACAGCCATTGGCTCTCGCTGCTGTCAATTAAAACAATGACGCGGCGTGCAAGAGCAGGGCTGAGTGACACAGTCGGCGCTATGGCCGCCGACTGTATCACGGGAGAGCGCTTCCCAGAGGGAGGTTAGCTCTTGCGGGGAGGAGCCTAGACAGCCGCAGAGGGACCCCAGAAGAAGAGGATCGAGGGGCCACTCTGTGCAAAACGAGCTGCACAGTGGAGGTAAGTATGACATGTTTGTTATTTTAAAAGAATAAAAATTTACAACCCCTTAAAGTGGAGGTTCACCCAAAAACAAAATTTTTAACATTAGATTGAGGCTCATTTTGTGAAGCAGAATCTGGTGGGTTTTTTTTTAAATCGAAGCAGTACTTACCGTTTTAGAGATAGATCTTCTCCGCCGCTTCCAGGTATGAGCTGCGGGACTGGGCGTTCCTATTTGATTGACAGGCTTCCGACGGTCGCATACAGCGCATCACGATTTTCCGAAAGTAGCCGAACGTCGGTGCGCAGGCGCCGTATAGAGCCGCACCGACGTTCGGCTTCTTTCGGCTACTCGTGACGCAATGTATGTGACCGTCGGAAGCCCTGGAAGCGGCGGAGAAGATCGCTCTCTAAAACGGTAAGTACTGCTTCGATTTAAAAAAAAAACACCCGATTCTGCTTCACAAAATGAGCCTCAATCTAATGTTAAAAATTGTTTTTCGGGTGAACTCCCGCTTTAAATAGTCAGTCCTCCTCCTATGCCAGGATAAGTCTGGGACTAGCCACAGTATGTAGGAGATTCACAGCCATATTGTGTAAAATTTGACCCATACAGAAGATCCAAGTCATTAACTGATTACTCATGTTAGCCTGTATGACTGACCTGGATTAAATACAGGTTTGTCTTTGCTCACAGCTTCAGCAAACACGGACTTCTTTCTCCTCTTGGCATTCTTCTCTCTTTCGAGCCGTAGGCGCTTTCTTTCTTTACGTGATGGGGCAGGAGTTTCTTGAGGGTTGAAGTCTGCATCCATCTAAAGAACAAAAGAATGAACTTGCCAATGTAAATCAGTGCAACTCCTGCACATTGTTCGGGTTTCCCTACAAGCCATCACAGCTGACCATGACAGGGTCATAAACATGTCATTTGTTTCCACTTCCATCAAAATTCAAGGCTTTTTGCAAACAGAATTGGCCCCAAAAAAATAAATTCACACCACAGCAATTTCACAGTCAATTAGGTTTGTCATCACAGATCGATAATTGTACAACAACATTTCAGGCAAAGCTAGCCCTGTGTCAGTTGCTGATGCTGGAGCACCTGCGCATTAGTTTTTCTTTTGTAACAAAACTTCAATTGAAATACAGTGGAGATTGTGTAAGTTTGCCCACTCACTTACAAAGAAATTAGGGTTTTAAAATTGTTATCATAGGTGCATTTAAATGACAGAAACAGAATACCAACCAAAAAAAAAAAAAAAAAACACATACAGTGGAACCTCGGATTACGAGCCTAATCCGTTCCAGGAGAATGCTCGTAATACAAAGTACTTGCATATCAAAGCGAGTTTCTCCATTAAACTCCATGGAAACAAAAATAATTTGTTCCGCGTTGACTTTAATGGCATGCAATACCGCATGCGTCCAGAGGTGGGGGTCGCAGGAGAGCCTCGAAAACGTCCGGAAAGGCCAGAGGACACCTCGGCAAACCTCGGAAAGACTCCGTTCCCGATATTTGGTGAGGTCAGTGGAGCTGTCCTCGGGCCTTTCAATGCATTTCTGAACGGCACCAAATCGGCGCCACTCTGCTGTATTAAAAATACAGTGCTCGTATTGTGAAAAGCTTGTTAACCACGTTACTCGCAATCCGAGGTTCCACTGTAATACAAATGTAATAAATTAGGTTGCAGTTCAGTGAATGAAATAAGTATTTACTAACAATAATTCTGGCTCCCACAGACTGGCTACAATATGTGCTCATGTGGTACACAGATTAGTCCCGTTAATTTAACAAGGTACACCCAACGACAACTCTTTAGGTGTACAAGAGGCACCTGTCCACAGAAGCGCTTTCTTCCATTCAAACCCACCATTATGAGCAAGACCAAAGAGCTGTCACAGGACATCGGGTAAAAGATTGTAGACCTGCACAAGGCTGGAATGGGCTACAAGACCATCACCAAGAATATTCTGCTACAGCGATTATTTGCAAATGGAAGAAATACAAAATAACCATCAATCCCCCTCCATCTGGAGCTCCATACAAGATTTTGCC
This sequence comes from Rana temporaria, assembly GCF_905171775.1. NCBI lineage: Eukaryota > Metazoa > Chordata > Amphibia > Anura > Ranidae > Rana > Rana temporaria. Next base: position 439,952,073 of record NC_053491.1, read on the forward strand.
TCATGGGTTAAGGACGATCATGAGAAAAGTGAGGGATCAGCCCAGAACTACACAGGAGGAGCTTGTGAATGATCTCAAGGCAGTTGGGACCACAGTCACCAAACAATTGGTAACATAAAACGCCGCCATGGCTTGAAATCCTGTAGCGCCCACAAGGTCCCCTTCCTTAAGAAGGCACATGGAAACGTCCCACACCGGAACCCAACCCCTATATGGAGAGGTAAAGATACAACTTCAGCCTGAACTCCTGGCTATGCTTCTCTGAAATGTTTCGTCCCACCTACAAAGCTTAATCAGAGAGATCTCTATGATAAAGCCCCGTAGGCCTGTCAAAAGGTGTCAGAGAAGCATAGCCAAGAGTTTAGGCTGAAGTCGTATTTTTACCTCCCCATATAGGGGTTGGGTTCCGGTGTGGGACTTTTCCACCTTCTGTCTTTGGATATGTTGCAGCTAGCATGGATGAGCTTGTTTAAACATCAGCACCCGATCTGTGCTTTGTACTACAGGGGGAAGTTTTACAGTGCATTGAACAGCAATACAATTTTTTTTAAATGGGTCACAGTGACTAGTCTGTATTACAGGAAGGTTCTGTACAGTGCAGGAGTAATCCCTTGTATTTAGACATTTAGCTTTTAGGCCCCTTTCACTCGGGCGGCTGTTCTGCCGCAGTTAAAAGCATGTTTTGCCATTTTGAAATTCAGAGAATCCTGGCACAGTGTTCACTTGCAGTTGTACGTTGCGTTTAGCTGCGTTTACGTACGTCCGTGTTTATCTGCGTTTACGTACGGCCGCGTTTAGCTGCGTTGGGACATTTTTGCCATTTCTGATGTGCTTCCCTTTTTTTTTTCCTTGTTGCCACTGCCATCTGCAGGTGAAATAGTACACTGCGATTACCTGCAGTTATGTGCAGATAGCTGCAATAAATAGTTCCTGGACGCAGTAAAATTTATTTTTTCTAACCGCACCAAACCCCATGTAACAAAACCGTTGCTAAACGCAGTGTGTGAATGGGGACAGCATTGTCCGAGTTAAGCTGCGGTAGATAATTTGATCTATCCACAGATAAAAGCTGAATTTCTAGCTGAAAGGGGAATGTGAAAAATAATATCTATACACATGTGCAACCTAAAAGTCGCATTTCTCAGCGACTAATGTAACTCAAAATATTGGGTGTGAAAAAAATATTGGGCCAGATTCACGTAGAATCGCCCTACGCTGCGGCGGCGTAACGTATTACATTTACGTTACCCCGCCGCAAGTTTTCAGCGTAAGTGCTTGATTCACAAAGCACTTGCCTGTAAACTTGCGTAAATCCGCCCAGCGCAAGCCCGCCTAATTCAAATGGGGCGGGGACCATTTAAATTAGGTGCGTTCCCGCGGCGAACATACTGCGCATGCTCCGTCCCTAAAATTTTCCAACGTGCATTGCGCTAAATGACGTTGCAAGGACGTCATTGGTGTCGACGTTAACGTAAATGGTGTCCAGCGCCATTCACGGACGACTTACGCAAACGACGTGAAATTTCAAATTTCGGCGCGGGAACGACGGCCATACTTAACATTGGCTAGACCACCTAGAGGGCAGCTTTAGTTTTACGCGGCATATCTCTACGGAAACGACGTCAATTTACAGCGACGGGCAAAGCGGACGTTCGTGAATCGGCGTAACTAGTCATTTGCATATTCTACGCCGACCGCAATGGAATCGCCACCTAGCGGCCGGCCTAGAATTGCAGCCTAAGATCCAACGGTGTAAGTCACTTACACCTATCGGATCTTAGGGCCATCTATGCGTAACCCGATTCTATGAATCAGGCGCATAGATACGACAATCGTATCTCAGAGATACGACGGCGTATCAGGAGATACGCCGTAGTATCTCGTTTTTGTGAATCTGGCCCGTTGAGTGTAAAAAAAGAAAGGAATATATCAATAAGAGTTGATCATTGATATATTCCTTTCTTTTTTTACACTCAATATTTTTTTCACACCCAATATTTTGTGTTACATTAGTCACTGAGAAATGCGACACTTAGGTTGCGCATGTATATATATTATTTTTCACATTCTTCTTTAGTTCACTATTCGAACCAATATATAATTGCTGCACCTTTTCAATTTATATATTTCGATTTGTAAATTGATACTTTATTTGTGGCTCTGATTAGTCACATGTGTGGTTTGTGCACCAGATCTCTACACCTGGTGGCACAACTTAACACACACCTGTTTTTGTTGGGAATAGCGCGGATTCACTCCATTTACATACTTCATGTGAAAGGGGAGCCTAATACATTAAGATGAACAATAAATAAAGGGCATATCCAAAAATATGGTTTGGCAAAGTGGAGCTGTGGTTACAAGGCAAAGTGCCCTGGCTAGTACAGATAAAACTTAACAGGCTACCTGCCATGCCACAAAACCACAGTTCCCAAAATAACCACAGAATGGAGTATTAAATGAATGGTACAACAGGTGATACAATTACCTCCAAATTCAAGTAGTAATAAATCACAAAATTACCACAAAGTTTGGATCATCGCAGTAAGGTTCAGCATCATCTTCTCCCTCATCACTCTTGCCCTCCTCACCAGCCTTCTCCTCGCCCTCTGCTCCAGTCCAGGTATCCCAGTTCCACTCCCCTGTAACAGAGTCAGGATCCATAAACCAGAAATATACAGAATAAACATAGTAAAAGAATAACTGGTACCAACATAAGACTCACCATCCAACTCCTCTTCCTCATCAAACTGTGGCTTCTGATCCTCCTCTACTCCATAATAATCATCCCCAAAGCATTTCTACAACAACATAAAACAGATATACAAGTGGTCATATAATAAAATGTACGAATGATGTTGACATGCATAGAGCAATCATTCACAGATCTGATTACAACAGAGAGATGGCTTCTGATTGGATGAAATAAACCAACTGTATTTCTGCACAGCCATCCTTTCTAACAAATGTAGGAGTCGGGTTTGGATCCATGGCTGTGATAACAGGAGGGAAACCGAGTCCTAAATTAAATTCATGTACAGTGGAACCTTGAATTACGAGCATAATCCGTTCCAGAAGAATGCTTGTAATCCAAAGCACTCACATATCAAAGTGAGTTTCCCCATAGAAGTCAATGAAAACAAAGATGATTTGTTCCGCATTGATTTCTTTGGCATGCAATACCACATGTGACCAGATGTGGGGGTCGCCGGAGAGCCTCAGAAATACGCGGGGACAGCTCGGCTGATCTCGGAAAGGTTCGGAAACAGTGTTTCCGAACGGCTCCGAGTGTCACCAGCGACCCCACAACTCAGGTCAAATGCGGTACTGCACACCCCATTAGCTTAAAGGGGTGGTTCCCCCTAAAACACATTGCTAACAATAGATTCCTAAGACCCGTTACACTGCGGGTAGGCTGGCTTTTTTTTTTTTTTTTTTTTTTTAGTACATACCGATATCTCCCCGTCTCGTTCCTTGTCGGTGGGCGTTCCTAGTTGATTGACGTTCCTCGGAGGGGCGCGTACGTGACGTCACGACTTTCCGAAAGAAGCCGAACGTCGCTGCGCATGCGCCGTATAGAGCCGACTCTATACGGCGCATGCGCAGCGACGTTCGGCTTCTTTCGGAAAGTCGTGACGTCACGTACGCGCCCCTCCGAGGAACGTCAATCAACTAGTTCCGCCCACCGCCTAGGGACGAGACGGGGAGATCTCGGTATGTACGAAAAAAAAAAAAAAAAGCCAGCCTACCCGCAGTGTAACGGGTCTTAGGAATCTATTGTTAGAAATTAGTTTTAGGGGGAACCACCGCTTTAAATTCTGCTGGTTTTGCAAGACAACACTCGCAAACCGAATCAGAATTTAAAAAAAAGTTGCTCGTTATTCAAAACGCTCATTAACTGCATTACCCGTAAACCAAGGTTCCACTGTATTATATATTATTTAATTTTCCAAGAGGCGGACTGGCAATGAAATTTCCTTCAATTGGTTCTGTCAGGTCAACTATCCATGCTGGAAAACTTCATTACACAGTTACCCGCTTCTGTAAGGCCTGGTTAGAGCAATTTTTCCGCAATGTGCGTTTTTTAACCACTTAAGACCTGGACCAAAATGCAGGTAAAGGACCGGGGCAGTTTTTGCGATTCGGCACTGCGTCGCTTTAACTGACAATTGCGCGGTTGTGCGACGTGGCTCCCAAACAAAATAGTCGTCCTTTTTTTACCCCACAAATTGAGCTTTCTTTTGGTGGTATTTGATCCCCTCCGCTTTTTTTTTTTTTGCGCTATAAACAAAAATAGAGCGACAATTTTGAAAAAAAATGCAATATTTTTTCCTTTTATGCTATAATAAATATCCCCCAAAAATATATAAAAAAAAAATGTTTTCCTCAGTTTAGGCCGATACGTATTCTTCTACCTATTTTTGGTAAAAAAAAAAAAAAAAAAAAAATCGCAATAAGCGTTTATCAATTGGTTTGCGCAAAATTTATAGTGTTTACAAAATAGGGTATAGTTTTATTGCATTTTTATTAATAATTTTTTTTTTACTACTAATGGCGGCGATCAGCGATTTTTTTTCATGACCGCGACATTATGGCGGACACATCGGACAATTTTGACACATTTTTGCGACCATTGTCATTTTCACAGCAAAAAGTGCTATAAAAATGCATTGTTTACTGTGAAAATGTCAATTGCAATTTGGGAGTTAACCACTAGGGGGCGCTGAAGGGGTTAAGTGTGACCTCATATGGGTTTCTATCTGTAGGGGGGCAGGGCTGGACGTGTGACATCATTGATCGTGTTTCCCTATAGCAGGGAACACACGATCAATGACAGCGCCACAGTGAAGAACAGGGAAGCTGTGTTTACAGACAGCTCTCCTCGTTCTTCAGCTCCGGGGACCGATCGCGGGACTCCAGCGGCGATCGGGTCCGCGGGTCCCGCTGCCACGGAGCTTCGGACCGGGTTGCGGGCGCGCGGCCGCGACCCACGGCTGGGCACTTAAAGAGGACGTACAGGTACGTGCTTGTGCCCAGCCGTGCCATTCTGCCGACAAATGTGTGCAGGAGGCGGTCCTTAAGTGGTTAATCTGCCCAACAACAAATTGGGCAAAAAAAATAATATGAAAAATGCGATGCATTAGTCACTAGCACATTATGACACTGTTGTGCATGTTGCAAAAAAAAACAAAAAAATCGGTTTACAAACGCTTTAACATGAAGGTACCCTCCTCCCTCCAACAGATTTCTCAACATGAATCCATTCTCCTCCTCCAGGTAAGGGCAAACAGTCTTCCTAACGGGACACTTTCTCACAAGAACACTTACCTGCATAATCTGGTCATGTTTTTCTGGGTCAAAATCTTCCAGCAGGTCTTCCTCAGTAACTCCAAGATTCTGATCTCCCGTCAGATCTCGCAGCTTATGCAACTTGTCCTGCAGCTCCTTCCTCTTCAGGTTCTTCAGCTGCTTCAGCTCCTCCTCCTTCTTCTCTTTATCCTGTAGAAAGGACAGAGCAAAATGGCCACTAATGTGATTCCAGCTGCTCCCCCCCACTCATCCGTTCCCCTCCCGCGGGAAGATTTCCTAGACTCACCTTCTTTTTTCTCCCCTTTATCTCCTCTCGTTTCATCTTCCTCCGATCATCTTTCCTTCTCACTGACTGAGCGATGGTCCTGGGAAAAGTCTTAATCTGCAAACATAAAACCCAGGATTATACTATAGATTGCATAAACTAATATAAAAGGACAAAATGTATGCGTTTACACAATACTCACATTTCAGTACTGCCAGGGCCGGATTTGCTCTCCCTGCCGCCCCAAGGCCAGGTTCCGCAATGCACCCCCTCCCTGCCAACCGAATCCCCCCCCCAAATCAACGGAGAATGGTAACCGGATAGCAGGGGCGGAACGGTTAGTTGAAATATTTTTGGTTTCTTTTTGTTTTACTTTTTTTTATTTATTTGCAGCTTGTCGTTTACCTTTTTTTGTATGCTTTTCTTTTTATATATATATATTATTTTGCTTATTCTTTACTTTTTAATTACTTTTTTATTTTATTAATTGAATTATTTCTTATTTTTTTTTTTACCTAAAACACAGGAGAAAACAATTCCCTGTGTAATAGCAATTGGAGGTGGCAGGTTCTCTTTATTGACCCTGTCACCTCCAAAACAGGAGTCCTAGCACTATGCTAGAACTCTTGTCACAGCTGAGATGGGAAGAGCACAGCTCACCCCTCTCACTGTGTACATCAGGGGGAGGGACAGGAGACAGACTCGGTGGCTAGGGGGAGAACGGAGTCCCGAAGACAGAGCCAGCAGAGAGAGGTATGTGGGGGGGGGGGTGGAAGGGGAGGACGGACGGCAGCACACATTTTACAAGTGATTTAGGCGACATCGCCACAATCACTTGTTAACGAGCGAGCGGATTGCCCCACACTACATTTAGTCCTGCTAGAAAGCAACTTACCGCCCTTAACTGTATGTTTCGGTCGTCGGGGGACTCCATGCCGCTGCCGCCCCTCTGTTCCCTGCCACCCCAAGGCCTGGCCTCAGTGGCCTTGTGGGAAATCCGGGCCTGAGTACTGCAATGACTACCATTTCAAAAGGCAAGAAAAAAAGAACACCAACACTAACTGATAAAACTCGGGTTCCTTCTGGCGATGGCTTCAGCCATGTCACACTGGTGAATCTGCCACCAGAGATACCTCATCAGCGACAAAATCACCATGGTGCTACTACACCGTGAGGCTGCTCCCTCACTGGCTGAAATGATGCAGAATCTTGATCGCTAGCAAGAGAAGTGAAGGAAGTACTCCTTGTTAGTCTGGCCAATGAGGAAAAAGCATTAAAGGGGTTACAAACCTTTGTGTTTTTTCACCTTAATGCATCCTATGCATTAAGGTGAAAAAACACCTTGCAGCAGGATTTTTTTCAGGGGGAACTTGGGGGAACTCAGTTCCACCACCTCTGGCTCAAACCCTTTGGTGCCTGCTCACCACAATCACTTGTAAACACAGAAGTGACAGCTCTGCACTCTGTGTGTAACCCCCTTGAACTCTGCACTCTGTATGTAATGCAATCCTGGTATTTAATGCCCCTTTAAGACCCTTCTACTGTTTTTGAAATCTGAACGTGGTCATGGTTGAGTTCCTGCACCTATTTTCTGAGAAAAAAAGCTCTGCCTTGCAGTATCTGACCCCCCAGCCCCCGTTTTACTTGAAAGGGTAGAAAAGGAAGCGCCACCTAAGTGCAGTATTAAAAAGTTTCTTTTAATGGCAGAGTATACTAATCACACTTACAAGAAAGATAAAAGAGAAGGCTCATCTGTAAATCCTGGAGTTCTCAACCCGGATCCGTGGGCTGCAAGGATGTGAGGATTGCACAGTGTTTCAGGAAGGATTGGTCCACGTGGAGCGCACGTGACGTCACAGGTCACGTGTTTACTTCCGGGGGAAGGTTTCCAGGGAATGCAAGGGACTGATTGGGCTATGCGCTCGGAACACATAGCCCAATCTGTCCCTTGCATTCCCTGGAAACCCTCCCCCGGAAGTGTTCCCGGAAGTAAACACGTTACCTGTGACGTCACGTGCGCTCCACGCTGGACCAAGCCTCCTGATGGCCACAGGATAGGCTTCAGACCGAGCCTGAAACACTGTGCAATCCTTGCAGCCCACGGATCCGGACGAGAACTCCAGGATTTACAAATGAGCCTTCTCTTTTATCTTTCTTGTAAGTGTGATTTGTATACTCTGCCATTAAAATAAACTTTTTAATACTGCACTTAGGTGGCGCTTCCTTTTCTACCCTTTGCTCTCTGAGGACAGCAGCCACCATTGAACAGCCATATTTTTGTCTTTTAACCCTTGAACTGTTTGCCATTTTTATGGATTAATTGCCATTTTCCAATCTATGTGTGCTTCTACGCATTTGCGCCGGCAGTTACTTTTTTCCATTGTACCCCCGTTTTACTTACCTGAGCTCCGAATTTCCGTGGGCGCAATCCCACGTCACTCTCTCCACTGCTTCTTGGCTCTTCATTGGATAGATTGACAGCAGCGTGGCCATTGGCTCCCGCTGCTGTCAATCAAATCCAATGACGCGGCCGCCGGGGCCAAGTCATACAATCGGCAGCTATGGACGCCGAGTGTATGAAAAAGGAGCGCACCCGCAAAGTAACCTCCTCGGGAGAGTGCTTTCCAGAGGGGGTTATCTATTGCGTGGTGGACCCGCGGGACCCCAGAAAAGGGTGACTGGGGCCACTCTGTGCAAAACGAACTGCACAGTGGAGGCAAGTATGATATGTTTGTTTTTGTTTTTTAAAACTGAACCTTTACAACCCCTTTAAAAAGTAGGTGGTCTCGAAGCATTGACACCCTTCCCCAAGATTGCTCTCCTTTCCATTCTCCCTGGGTCGGTTGCATCACAGAAGAAAAGTCTTCTCCGATTTTTTATGTCCTCAGCGAGACAGCTCATACCTTCATTTTGGAAAACGACTGTCACTCCCCCCTTATCACGGTGGGTCTCGATCATGAATGATACCATGAGAATGGAGGAGATGCTGGCCCTTGACAATGACACCTTTGATAAATTCAAGATGATGTGGTCTATTTGGCTCCACTTCTCCGCCTCTGATTCTCTCACCAATATGTTACCACTCCCAATACGATCATCCTAACTTGTGACCCCAATATTGGGCTGGTCGAGGCATATACCTCCAGAGCCCCCCCCCCCCCCCCACTGTCCTCCTGATAACCCTATCCCGCAAATGTTTACACAGCAGCCCTTGTGCTCTTCTCCCACTGTTTCCTGCCCTTTTCTGCTCTATCTTCTTTCCTTTCCACTTTCCACGACCTTCGTTGGGTTGTTCCCCTCTTCTCTTTTTCTTTTTTATTTACTTTGAATTTTCCATATGTTACCTGATCGGAAACAATGACACCCTCTTGACGGGAGTCGTCTTTTGCTCCTAAGGACGACCGATGATGTTCAATAATTCTTATAAGGCATCAGGAGTTATGCTATGGGCGATAGCCATTGGGCTGACTCAAGTTACATGTTTGCTCACGATTGTCACTTTTATGTACATTGATTATTGTTTCTTTTTGTATTTTTTTGTATTGTTTATTACGCTACCAATAAATATATTTTCAACTCTAAAAAGTAGGTGGTCTCTTAGCAATCCTGCTGCTGGCGAGTCGTTGCCAAGAACAGGTCAATGGCATGACATGATGCTTAAAGTGGTTGAACACCCTGTACAACCACTTTTACCTACAGATAAGCCTAGATTAAGGCTTACCTGTAGGTGCTGGAAATATCTTCTAAACCTTCATGGTTTAGGAGATATTTACAATAAAGACATGCACCTATGTCTACAGCACAGGCACACTTGTGCCTGCACCCATGACAAAGGCGCAGGTACACTTTAGAAACAGCGATCATGCCGTTTCTTAAGGTCGTCACGCTGTGACTGGCGGCTCCGGACAATTACAGCGCCAGAGCCGCGATACCGGGAAGTTAACTCTAGGATGACATGTCGCAAGCCGGTGCTGTGTCAGGCACGGCAGGGGGGGCTTTGATTCCAGGTCAGTATTATACAATGAGCTGGTATGCCTTTGTCTTGCAGGTGTTTTTTTTATTATTATTTATTTTTTTCAAAGTGGGTTTACAACCACTTTAAGTTGGCTTTACTCCTGTAGAATGTCATTAGAAAATTTTCGTTTTAAGAACCTTTATCTAAGAGTTAAGGGGGATGATTTGAAAATCGGGATTGACCAAATAAGTGACAAAAATAAAAATAAAATCTAAAGGACAAGAATGGAAAATTGTGTTAAATCCAATGGGAACGTTTTTCTAATAGCTGAATTTGCTCTTAGATGAGAAAAGAGGACAAACTCTTATGGCGCATACACACGATCATTTTTCGGCATGAAAAAAAACATTTTTAAAAACGTCATTTAAAATGATCGTGTGTGGGCTTCACATATTTTTTCGGCTTTAAAAAATGTTGTTTTTCGTATTGTAAAAAATGATCGTGTGTGGGCAAAAACAACGTTTTAAACCCGCGCATGCTCAGAAGCAAGTTATGAGATGGGAGCGCTCGTTCTGGTAAAACTACCGTTCATAATGGAGTAAGCACATTAATCACGCTGTAACAGACAGAAAAGCGCAAATCGTCTTTTAGTAACAAGCAATCAGCTAAAGCAGCCCAAAGGCGAATAGAACTTCCCCTTTAGAGTGCCGTCGTACGTGTTGTACGTCACCGCGCTTTTTTCATAATTTTTTTTAAAACGATGGTGTGTGGGCAACGTCGTTTTTAATGATGAAGTTGGAAAAAACTTCGTTTTTTGGACATGCCGAAAAATTATCGTGTGTACGCGGCATAACACATATTCCTGATCTAGCAACTTACAGAGCCATTACATTTCCCACAAGCTGCATTTTGCACACAACCAACCCAAGTTCGTACAACCAGCGCTATACATACCAAATCAGATTCTGGCTCTTCAAATCGGAAGTTATATTTTCTTTCAAAATCTTCTTGTTTCTTCAAGAAAAGTTCCCCTTCGTCCTCAGAATCAGAGACATGTGGTGCTTCCTCCAGTGCTGGGGGGCTGAAGGACAATTTGATTACTAAGAGGTTCAGGTGAACCCAACACTGCACAATAGATTTTATAAAGTTTAACGCAAAGCTCCACCCAAAAGAGGACGCTCCGCTTGCTCGCACCCTCCCTCCTCCACTGCCAGATTTGGCACTTTTTGGGAGGGGGAGTTTCCACTTCCAAGTAACATCGCCATTGACGATCTAAAAAATTTCTGGCCCCTCCTCCTACCCCCGCTGCATTCAGGGACACGCACAGGTCCCAGAGAACAACAGGAAATTCAGAAAGCGCAGCACAACTCTTACATGCGCAGTAGAACACAACCTGTGAAGCCTGAAGGCTTCACTGTTGGTTTCCCTTACTTACAATAAGGAGACCTGAAGCCAACTGTCGGCACCCCGAGCTGATTTGTCATTGGGGGATCCTTGGAAAGGAAAGCGTCTTTATATTAAAAGTCAGCAGCTACAGTGCTTGTAGCTGCTGACTAAAAAAAAAAAAAAAAAAAGACAGGCTGGAACTATGTAAATAGAACTTTGTGTAGCCTGCAAATTTAATCAGTGAAATCATCATTATGCAAATGATAGGGACTAATGGCAAGCTAATCAGTGCTTTACAGTGAAGCTTTAGGGTAGTGTCAGGTTGACACTTTTAAAATCACATCTGAAATAAAAAAAATAAAGTGCCATTGCTTGATCGCCTTCTGAAAATGCTAATTGCCTGCCAGACTCTGGCTTCATTACTGACTCATTCTGGGAACAGAAGAGCTTAAAAGCATATAAAACTCATTTAAGGGTTCCACCGTGCTCTGGGTAGGAGCTCCATGGTGCTGAAGGGGTCTTCAGTCCATATTATAGATTAGAGTGCTTATAAAAAAAATTAACAGCCAATTATGCAAAGCAGTGCCCTTGGGATATGAAACTCGGGGCATATTTGTGTGTGAGCTCAGAGACAAAAATCTTTCCCAATTACAGGATGCACAGTAACAACCAGGTACCTATTAGGAAATGAGGATTATTTGCGCAAATCTAGTAAAAAAAAAAAAAAAAAGACATTTAAAAATAAGGGGCACTTTTGGACAAAGTGAACTTCTCCCGTTTGTCCCTTTAAACCCACCCTTCGACTCCACAGATGCATAACTAGATGCGATGGCCACTTCCGCCATTGTTCATTTCCATTCAGCAATGAAAGTCTCCCTCTACTGGCCACACCTGCGCAGTGCATCGCCCATGGACTTTGTCTAACTTTTGTCCACAAGGTGGCCCCATAGTTGTCTAAAGCACAGGTGTCAAACACAAGGCCCGCGGGCCAAATCCGACCCTCCAGCCATTTCATGTGGCCCTCGCACCTCTGCTGCCGTTGCAGGAGAGCTCCAGCCCTGCTCTGGTCCTTCTCCAGACCCCTACTTTCAAGCAATGCATCCAGCTTCTTCCCAGCAGCAGCATAAGAAAGGGGGGTGCACTATGATGTAAGGGAGAGTAGGGGACTCAACTTCTGTTTATGGGGTGGCTCTTGACATTAATGTAAAGGGGAGGAGATGCACTGGACATCTAATCTTACAGATACAACCGGCCCTTTTGAGGAAAATCATAATGCCCACAATAAAATTGAGTTGAGTTTGACACCCCTGGTCTACAGTATGCAGGTGTGGCAAGAGAGGGAGACTTGCAGCTCTGAATGTAAGGAATCATAGGCCTTGGCCACCAGATCTCTGTAAAAATGCATCTGTGGAGGGGTTAAGTCAGCTTAAAGCGGTAGTTCAAACGAAAAAAAAAATTTAACCTTAGATTGATGCTCATTTTGTGAAGGGGAATCGGGTAGTTTTTTTTTAAACTGAAGCAGTACTTACCGTTTTAGAGAGCGATCTTCTCCGCCGCTCACGGGTATGGTCTTCTGGACTGGGCGTTCCTATTTGATTGTCAGGCTTCCGATGGTCGCATACATCGCGTCACGAGTAGCCGAAAGAAGCCAAACGTTGGTGCGGCTCTATACGGCGCCTGCGCACCGACGTTCGGCTACTTTCGGAAAATCGTGACGCAATGTATGCGACCGTCGGAAGACTGTCAATCAAATAGGAACGCCCAGTCCCGCAGTCCATACCCGGAAGCGGTGGAGAAGATCGCTCTTTAAAACGGTAAGTACTGCTTAGATTTAAAAAAAAAACACCCGATCCCCCTTCACAAAACGAGCCTCAATCTAATGTTAAAAATTAACTTTTTGGGTGAGCCTCCACTTTAAAGGGCCAAAAAGGATAAGTGCACTTGTTTGCAAGTACACTAAAGGCCCTGTACACACGATCCAATTTGATGGCCATAATTGTCTGATGGACGCGTTGTGTCGGATAATTCGACCGTGTGTATGCTCCATCAGACAATTGTTGGCTGAATTGACAACAAAAGTTGGCTGTTCCTGCTCACTAACTGTATGGCAATAAATCTGTTACGTGGGTTTATCCGATCGTGTGTACACAAGTCCATCCAACTAAAATCCAAAGTACAAACACGCATGCTCGGAACCAATGCTAAAAATAAGACAACAATAGCAGAAGTTGCCCAAAGTGTGGCGGTAAAGAGCTGAAAAACCACATGGTTTGGCGAGTGTTGGCTGAAAATGTTGTGCTGTCTGTATGCAGAACAAGTTCACGGCCAACGCCCTTCGGACCAAAATCCACGGAAAAGTCAGCTGGAAGTCCGATCGTGTGTACGAGGCTTTATGCTAAATGATGTTAAAGCTTCAGTTTTTTTTTTGTCTTCTTTCCATGCCACAGGAATTTATGGACAGGAGTGGGAGCCAATGGCTCCCACAGGATCTAGAACATCACTAGAACAAGTACCCCCGACTAAAGGAAAGCAGGGTTTTGCTTTAGAGATAATTCAGCAGTCTGTACAATACAAATTGTATATCTCACCATTCCTCGTCTTCATCAGATTCAGACTCCACATACTCTTTGTTTAGAATATAATCTCTCAGAAATTTCTCTCCTTCATCCAGGGAAGGATCAGTCCAGTATGCCTTCAGATGACTCTGTATGGATAAAGCACAACATGGTCACTATTCATTCTGAGGAACGGATTCTGTCACAGGCTGGGTTCGCACTATTGCAAATTTTATGAGGGTTTCCCGCATCCAATTTGCAATAGCAGAAGATTTTGACCGGCTCTCTATGGAGCCAGTTCACATATATCTGCTGCGGCTCCGGTGCGAATTTGCACAGGAGCCCTGTTCGTCTTTTGGTTCGTTTCAGGTGCGAATTCAGCCAAAAATTCGGGCTGAAATCGGACCTGAAACAGTGAACGGGGACACAATGGACTCCTGCTGGGAGGCGCATGCGAAGATAGTGTGAACGCAGTGTAACAGGAAGGCCCGTGGAACCCAGAATCTCTTGGAAATGGAAAGTATGAGATACCCTTGCTTCAGCTCCCTATGCACCTCTTATGTCTAAATCACTCTATGCCCATTAGGGGCGTAGGGTGACTGAGAAAATATGTCTTGGATTACTTCAAATGGGACAGTAATATTCATTAATATCTCTCAATAAATATGAAGATGTTATCCCCGTGTGCTGTAAGGTCTATGCACAGCAAGTACTGTATTTTCCGGCTAAATGCTGGTTTTGGGATATACTCACTGTATAAGACGACGCCTCACTGAGCCAGTATGCCTGCCTCACTGAGCCAGTATGCCTGCCTCACTGTGCCAGTATGCCTGCCTCACTGTGCCAGTATGCCTGCCTCGACGATCTTCCTACCTTCTCCTGTTTGCAGAGTTTCTCAGGCTGCGGGCGTCCATTATTCAAAAGCCACGCCACCTCCTCAGGCTGTTCCGTGATAGGCGTTACACTAATTTCCCCAGCAGAACCTCTGATCAGTGTTCCACCTATCACCGATGCCTTCTCATCCGAGGATGAGAAGGCATCCGTGATAGGCGGAACACTGAACAGAGGCTCTGCTGGGAAAATTAGTGTTCCGCCTATCACCGAACAGTCTGAGGAGGCGGCGTGGCTTTTGAATAATGGATGGCCGCCGTCTGACAGACAGGTACCCGGCGTATAAGACGACCCCCGACTTTTGGGGCATTATTTTAGATGCAAAAAGAAGTCTTATATGCCGGAAAATACGGTAACTCCTAATATGGGCATTCCAGGATATATGTGAAGACTGACTGATTAGGAGGTCAACTCCAGCCACCTGTCTGCCTGTTGCAATGTAATGAGTCCAGGCTACCTTCTAAGGGTCTTTTAATTATGGCTTGTGCTAATTGACCCTGTATTGTATGAAGAAATTCTGTGATAAGGTGAATTGTAGTTTAGGAGACAGCCAGGCTAGGAAACTCAGAGGTCATGCCTCAGAGTCATTTTGGCTGCTTAAAGTGGAGGTTCACCCAAAAACGTAATTTTTAACATTAGATTGAGGCTCATTTTGTCAAGGGGAATCGGGTGTTTTTTTTAAAATCGAAGCAGTACTTACCGTTTTAGAGAGCGATCTTCTCCGCCGCTTCCGGGTATGGGCTGCGGGACTGGGTGTTCCTATTTGATTGACAGGCTTCCGACGGTCGCATACATCGCGTCACGATTTTCCGAAAGTAGTCGAACGTCGATGCGCAGGCGCCGTATAGAGCCGCACCGACGTTCGGCTTCTTTCGGCTACTCGTGACGCGATGTATGCGACCGTCGGCAGCCTGTCAATCAAATAGGAACGCCCAGTCCCGAAGACCATACCCGGAAGCGGCGGAGAAGATCTATCTTTAAAACGGTAAGTACTGCTTCGATTTGAAAACAAAAACACCCGATTCCCCTTGACAAAATGAGCCTCAATCTAATGTTAAAAATTGTTTTTCGGGTGAACTCCCGCTTTAAGGGATTATTTAATGAACTCACCTGTTGTCTGCTAAGGGATGTATTGACACTCAGAATAATGTGTATTGGGGGTTTGTTATGTAACCATTGTGTGATGTTGTGGGTGGATCCGGGTCATATTTCATGCGGTTACTGCAGTATGGTAAATAGTATATAAAGAGCCTGGATTCCTTCCAATAATGTTCATATTCCTGTTTGAACCTCAACACGGAGCTTCGTCTCGTCTTTGGGGGGAGAATTATTTGTATGGGGTCTTATTCGGCTGGTTTGTAGTGTCTGGTAGCTTCCTTGTGTTTTGAAATGGAATATCCTAAACGACGTTAACCCCTTTCATACACGTTGGTGTCGTTACACCCAGCCTAACAGACAGCTGGGTATTTTCCTCAGTAAACAGGTGCAAGTCTAAGGCCCCATTCACACCTATGCATTTTTAGTGATTTTTGCATTTGGCAGATTTTCACCTCAGTCCATTATGGTTTCCTATGGAATATGTTCTGTAGTGCAAATCTGCAAAATGTAAAAAGCACTAAAAAGGCATAGGTGTGAAGGGAGCCTTACCATGGTAAGAGTTTCGATGACGATTCAGACAATTCCCATTTACCGTATTTTCCGGCGTGTAAGACGACCTTTTACGCCATAATAACACTTCCAAAGAGCGGGGGTCGTCTTATACGCCGGGTGCAGAGGCTGCCAGATGTATATGAAGCCGGCCGGGTACTCGGTAATACTGTTACATACAGTATGCACCGCTCAGCCAATCCCGGCAGGCGATGCATCCTGTTGCCGAATACAGAGCTTGTTAAGCCTGCTCAATTTGGAGCGGCGCGGGCTGATGATGTCACAAGCCTCTGCCAATCCGAGCAGGCTTAACAAGCGCTGTATTCAGCAACAGAATGCATCGCCCACCGGGATTGGCTCAGTGCATACTGCAATGGATGTCACTTTTTTCTGCGCTGTACTTTTTAATTGAGGCTAATAGACTGTGGACTTCGATTAATAGGAGTTTAGAAGTGGCTGCACCTAGGAGGAAGTGTCACTATGTTCTGGGTAAACTGAGCAAGGAAAGAGGATAGTGCAGACCTATAGATGGGGTCTGAGCTCTCAGCCTGCAGGGATCCGAGCCATCAGGAGAGAAGCCAAGGGGATCTGCTGCAGTGCCTGCTCACCTCTACCATGAAGAGAGGATGGACCTGCATCTAAGTCTTCCAGAGAATCCAGAGCTGCCTTCAGTCATTGGGCTTGGATCGGAGCTACAAGACTGCATCCCTGTGTAAGGTAGGGGGTAGTCTTATACGGCGAGTACAGCCCAATACAATGTTTTCATTGAAAAATTAGGGGGGTCGTCTTATATGCCAGGTCGTCTTATACGCCGGAAAATACGGTACTTTACTGTTTCAGCAGTCAGCAGCCCATCACAAAGCGGTAAAGATAAAGGTTCTCTCAACTGCACGATGGAAACATTTGTCATGGGGCAATAACACTGTAGAGGGTGCTCTGTGATACTGGAAGAGCTTGGTCACAGGCTTTTGAGAGGTCATGTGACTGGGAACTTCTCCAGGCACTAATTTTCTCCAATTTAATTAAAATGAATCACGCTTCACTTACTTAGGCGTATTAAATTAAATGAAGCAGGGGGCAGATTTGTAAAGTACTTCACTGTGCTTTATAAACGTGCCGGTATCTTTTTTGTTTGTAAAGCAGTAGAAACGCAACCATAGGACCATACAGCTGCTTTATGTGTGCGACATTGTACCTACCATTTCCTTCAGATCTTCTTTCCCTTCTATGTCTTTCTGCCCTTTCAGCCATGCTATGTATTCGTCTTCCTCCTCCTCCTGCAGGAAGGCAATATAACGGGTTATAAAAACAGAAAAAAAAAAAATCTTGACTGTATTGCAGGGATACACCATAGTCACCCATCACATTGTGGTAGCTCCAGTATAGTAAATAAAAAGCATAACTACTTTTGGACTGCGCTACAGCCAAAAGATGGCTACAGTGCGGACGTCCAGTTTGGGCGGTCGGGTACGCTCTGTGAAAACTGTGTCCATTAAACACAGCTGATCACAAATCACGATAAAGGGCCAATCAAAGCGGCCCTTTACCATGTGATCAGCTGTGTTCAATCAGAGCCGATCACATGTAAACTGATTTGTCGGTTATCGGCAGTCCTTTCCTTACACACTGTGTCTGTGTGAGGAAAGCATGGCCGATAAATGACAAGGCTGTCAGTACATTGTTTGCCCTGATTATCAGTGCAGCCCTATCAACAACCATCAGTGCTGCCTATTCAGCACAGACCTGTGCCGCCTCATCAGTAACCATAGGTGAAGAAGAAAAATTTGCAAAATGTTACATTAACTAAGGAAAAAAAAAAAACCCTGTGGTGATTTAATTCCACCAAAAGAAAACATTTATGAATATGTCTTGGCTGTAAAAAATATAGTTAAAAAAACAAAACTCATATCTTGTTGTCAATGAGCTTCCAAGGGTCATTTCTATAGTAAGAAGCTGAATATAAAACAAACAATGATTATGAACTGGTTGCTGTGGGCAAACTGCTCTTGTTTGGATACGTATTACACATAACTTCCCCGACTTAGTTGGGGTAGGCGGTACACTTTGGTGGGGGTGGGTCAGCCACGCCCTGCAACCTTTGACCTCTGGGAACCCACCCTCTGACCTTTGGGGGAGGTCCCTGTTCCTATTCCTGAGTCCTAGCCATATTCTTCAATGGGAAACCCTAACCCAACCCTAACCTTAACCCTCTAATACATCAATATAAAAAGCATTGTTACTTTCCAACAGCCGCCAAGAATGAACCTTGCAGATTCCAATTGTCATACCAGAACTTGCGGGAATTTAATAAGACTGGAATTTACATAATCTGGAGCAGCTGTGCATATTAACCAATCAGCTTCCAGTTTCAGTGTGTTTAGTTAGGCTTTAAAAACGAATGTTAGAAGCCGATTGGTTGCAATGCACAGCTGTTCAAGATTCTGCCTGCTTCAGTCTTAGTAAATGTATCTCTCAGAAGTTGAGGATGGCCTTGAGTCAGCACTGTTTCCAGTTGATTAACTAAAGAAATAGAGTATTTGTAAAAATAGGCACTCACAGGGTGGATCTTGGACAATTTAAAAAAAATCCTACCAAGTAAGATGAGGACAATGAGAAACACGGATATCAAGCCTGTGTAAAGCACAGAACTCTAACTTTAAATATAAGGCTGGAGTTAGTGCTCACCTGCTCTTTGTTGGTTTTCAGTCGTTTGGTTAAGAGATTAGCTGTGGTGCCCTCTTCCTCTTCATTGTCACTGTCCACAATAAACGTTCGAAAACTGGAAAAAGGTTAAAGCATTTTATGAATGTCATCAATGAATAAGAGACTAGGAGTCATGTTTGTGTCACCCTGGGGTGAGAGGAAGAGATTCCATATCACATAGCCCCCCCCCCCCTATCTGTGACACCCTGGGGTGAGAGGAAGAGATTCCACGTCACACAGCCCCCCCCCTATCTGTGACACCCTGGGGTGAGAGGAAGTAATCCCATGTCACATAGCTCCCCCTGTCACCCTGGTGGGAGAAAGATTCCATGTCGCATAGCTCCCCCTGTCTGTGTCACCCTGGGGTGAGAAGAGATTCCACGTCACATAGTGCCCCCCTATCTGTGTCACCCTGGGGTAGGAGGGATAGATTCCATGTCACATAGCTACCCCTATCTGTGTCACCCCGGGGTGAGAAGGAGATTCCACGTCACATAGCTCCTCCTATCTGTGCCAGCCTGGGGTAGGAGGGACAGATTTCATGTCGCATAGCTCCCCCTATCTGTGTCACCCTGGGGTAGGAGGGACAGATTTAATGTTGCATAGCTCCCCCTATCTGTGTCACCCTGGGGTAGGAGGGACAGATTTAATGTCGCATAGCTCCCCCTATCTGTGTCACCCTGGGGTAGGAGGGACAGATTTAATGTCGCATAGCTCTCCCTGTCTGTGTCACCCTGGGGTAGGAGGGATAGATTCCATGTCACATAGCTACCCCTATCTGTGTCACCCCGGGGTGAGAAGGAGATTCCACGTCACATAGCTCCTCCTATCTGTGTCACCCTGGGGTAGGAGGGACAGATTTCATGTCGCATAGCTCCCCCTATCTGTGTCACTCTGGGGTGAGAGGAAGAGATTCCATGTCACATAGCTCCCCCTGTGTCACCCTGGGGTAGGAGGGACAGATTCCATGTCACATAGCTACCCCTATCTGTGCCACCCCGGAGTGAGAAGAAGAGATTCCACGTCACATAGCTCTCCCTGTCTGTCACCCTGGGGTAGGATGGACAGATTCCATGTCACATAGCTCCCCCTGTGTCACCCTGGGGTAGGAGGGACAGATTTCATGTCGCATAGCTCCCCCTATCTGTGTCACTCTGGGGTGAGAGGAAGAGATTCCATGTCACATAGCTCCCCCTGTGTCACCCTGGGGTAGGAGGGACAGATTCCATGTCACATAGCTACCCCTATCTGTGCCACCCCGGAGTGAGAAGAAGAGATTCCACGTCACATAGCTCTCCCTGTCTGTCACCCTGGGGTAGGATGGACAGATTTCATGTCGCATAGCTCTCTCTGTGTCACCCTGGGGTGAGAGGAAGAGATTCCATGTCACATAGCACCCCCTGGGGTAGGACGGACAGACTCCATGTCACATAGCTCCCCCTGGGGTAGGAAGGACAGACTCCATATCACATAGCTCCCTGTCTGTGTCACCCTGGGTTAGGACAAACAGACTCCATGTCACATAGCTCCCCCTATCTGTGTCACCCTGGGGTAGGACGGACAGACTCCATGTCACAAAGCTCCCCCTGGGGTAGGACAGACTCCATGTCACATAGCTCCCCCTATCTGTATCACCCTGGGGTAGGATGGACAGATTCCATGTTGTTTATGTACGCCCACTATAAAAAATCTGCTCAAGAGATTTTCTAGCAGCAAAAATCCATCTCTAGAACTTGCAAAGTCCTAACTCCCTTCCTGTTTGTCACAATAATACAGAAAAGAGTAAATCCATAAAATGGGTGAGTTGATAAATACAGAAGGATCCTCAGCAGTCACCCACCTTTCTTTGATCTGCCTCTGTTCCTCTAGGTACGTTGGGGATCGAGACCTCTGCAAAAAAAAAAAAAAGCTTCATGTGTCAAGTCCCACTGCCTAAATTCTACATCACCACAGATCATAGTGGGCCTTAAATTAACCAAATAACCAATTGAATTTCATCTGTCCTACTGCAGGACAGTGATTGAAAGAACATCAGGATGTGAACAGCACATGTGAATGCTTGGACACTAGAGATCCAATCCAAAATGGCTGCCATGACAGGAAGCAGCTCAAACAAAGTTTTATGCCTCGTAACTGACATAAATTTAAGCACCATCATAAAAATAAAGATAAAACGAGAGGCGCTTAAGCGCTACCGGCCGGCACTTTCCGTGTGAAATCAGTCTTAGTGCAATAGAACCATGCTAATCGGTGCAACTCGACTTAGAAAAAAGGTTCCTGCACTACTTTGGGGCAACTCCAGCACGACTTGCATTGACGTCTGTTAAAGATTTCATATGCAAGCTGCAATGAAGTCGCACTGTGCGGCACGACTTTAAAGACGCGCCGGCGTGAACCGCCCCTTAAAGTGTAACTTTAGTCAGGCTGGCCCCTCTTGCAGGCATAGCTTAGTAAAACATCAAAAATAAGTGCCTATACTGTTTAAAATGCAGTAATACAGTGGGGGTTATTTACCAAAGGCAAATCCACTTTGTACTACAAGTGCAGTCGCTGTAGATCCGAGGGGGACATGCAAGGAAAAAAAAAAAACAGCATTTTAGCTTGCACATGATTGGATGGTAAAATCAGCAGAGCTTCCCCTCATTTCAGATCTTCAGCGACTGCACTTACAAGTGCACTTGTAGTACAAAGTGGATTTGCCTTTCATAAATAACCCCCATTGTCTCACTCTGCTTTGCCAAGTTGCTCTCCATTTTTAGGCACTGCCGAGTTTGTAGAAGCCAATCTGCTGGCAGCTTTAAAGCGGAATTAAACCCTTCTATTCTTTACAGCCAAGGAAGCTGCTTCTGTTCGATCTGCAACTATTCTGCTGGGTAAAGTTCTGCTTTAAATCAATGGATTTAGTCTTGTTTTAACCACTTAAGGACCCCTTCACGCCGATATACGTCGGCAGAATGTCACGGCTGGGCACATCAACGTATAGGTACGTTGTCCATTAAACCCAGCCGTGGGGTCACGGGCGCGCGCCCGCGACCCGGTCCGAAGCTCCGTGACTGCGGGACTCGCAGACCCGATCGCCGCTGGAGTCCCGTGATCGATCACCGGAGCTGAAGAACGAGGAAAGCCGTGTGTAAACACGGCTTCCCCCTTCTTCCCTGTGGCTCCGTCATCGATAGTGTCATCCCTTTTATAGGGGGACACAATCGATGACATCACACCTACAGCCACACCCCCCTACAGTTGTAAACACACTTCAGGTCACACATAACCCCTTCAGTGCCCCCTTGTGGTTAACTCCCAAACTGCAACTGTCATTTTCACAATAAACAATGCATTTTAAATGCATTTTTTGCTGTGAAAATGACAATGGTCGCAAAAATGTGTCAAAATTGTCCAAATTGTCCGCCATAATGTCGCAGTCACGAAAAAAAAAAAAAAACGCTGATCGTCGCCATAAGTTGTAAAAAAAAAAATAGTAGCAAATAGTAGTAGTGAATAAAAATGCAATAAAACTATCCCCAATTTTGCGCAAACCAACCGATAAACGCTTATTGCAATTTTTTTTACCAAAAATAGGTAGAAGAATACGTATCAGTCTAAACTGAGAAAAACAATTTTTTTATATATATTTTTGGGGGATATTTCTTATAGCAAAAAGTAAAAAATATTGATTTTTTTTTCAAAATTGTCGCTCTATTTTTGTTTATAGCGCAAAAAATAAAAACCGCAGAGGTGATCAAATACCACCAAAAGAAATCTCTACTTGTGGGGGAAAAAAAAGGACGCCAATTTTGTTTGGGAGCCACGTCGCACGACCGCGCAATTGTCTGTTAAAGCGACGCACTGCCGAATCGCAAAAAGGGGCAAGGTCCTTTAGCTGCATTTTGGTCCGAGTCTTAAGTGGTTAAAGCGGACCTTCAGTAATTTTTTCATCTTTCCATCTATTAAATCTTCTGCCCTTTTTGTTTTAACTTTGGATAGTAAAACAGTTTTTTTCTGCCAGTAAATACCTTATACAGCCCACTTCCTGTTTCTTGTCTGGTCATTAGCCTAGGCTTATTACGACATGCACAGCTCTATTTCACTTTCGTGAAAGTTTGCCAGGAAGGGACGGTGGATGAGTCATAAAAGAGGGCCAATGAGAGCTGCAGAGCTGGGGGTGTGCGTCTGTGTAAATCCAGGAAGTGAACAGGCAGCAGCTTTAGCTGACCACAGTTAAAATGGTGGCCGGAGATTTCTGCAGCATATTTGGCAAGTAAAGAATCCCAGTATATATAAAATATGCAAAGTAGTTGGAGGGAAGCTTCAGAATGGCAAAGATATTTGTATTACAAATTATGTGAGCAGACTGCAGTTCCTCTAAGTATGAAGTACCAGTTAATGATGTGTTCTACTAGAGCGGGGGTGTCAAACTGCCTGTCCAATCATGCCTCTGCCTGTGGGAGTCATGCTTATATCAGTCAGCCTTGCAATGCCTCATAGGACTTGTCGTTTCGCAAACAGCTGGAGGGTTGCCATCTTGACACCCGAGGCTGGTGAACCGGCGCTGCATGCCTCTAAAGATTTGAATCGTCACCTGCTGTAAATATAATTTCATAAATCTGAACCTCCAAACCCCTTTCTAAGTTCTGAGAGGTTGGGTCCTGTTTACATGTAGAGGTGCGATCTATGGGCCAGATCCACAAAGATCTGCCTATCTTTAGGCAGGCGTAGCGTATCTCAGATACACTACGCCGCCGTAACTTAGAGCGTAGTTTCCGTATCCAGAAAGAATTTGCGCTGTAAGTTACGGCGGCGTAGTGTAAATGTGTCGGCGTAAGGGCGCGAAATTTAAATGACTAAGATGTGGGCGTGTTTTATGTTAATTCATCTTGACCCCCGCGTAAATGACTTTTTTTTTTGAACGGCGCATGCGCCGTCCGTGGGGGTATCCCAGTGCGCATTCTCAAAATCACGTTGCAAATAGTCAATGCTTTCGACGTGAACGTAATTTACGCAAAGCCCTATTCGCGAACGTTTTACGCAAACGACGGAAAATTTGACGCTGTCCCGACGTCCATACTTAACATTGCGTACGCCTCATGAGGCAGGGGTAACGTTACGCCGAAAAAAGCCTTACGTTAACGACGTAAAAAAATGCGCCGGGCGGACGTACGTTCTGAGAATCGGCGTATCTAGCCAATTTGCATACTCTACGCGGAAATCAACGGAAGCGGCACCTAGCGGCCAGCGTAAATATGCACCTAAGATCCGACGGCGTACTAAGACGTACGTCGGTAGGATCTAGCCCACATTCAGGCGTATCTTGTTTTGTGGATACAAAACAAAGATACGCCGGCGCATCCTAGAAGTTACGCGGCGTATCAATAGATACGCCGACGTAACTTCTTTGTGGATCTGGCCCTATGTGTTCTATATTATCACTTTTCTGGAAACTATATTAAAGATACACAAATAAGGACTTTTTCTATTACTCAGAACTAAGGATGAGCTCCGGCTCCATGTGCAGAGCCCGCCAGAAAGTCGGCACCACGCGCTGCGCTAATCCAACACACGAGTTCATACCTGATCTTGTATCAGGCCTTCTTCTCCATCTGAGCTTTCTTCATCCTCATATTTTCTACAAGGATAGAGAAGTATTGTAAGTATTATCATCATTTAGCATCAAAACATTCAGAGATAAGGTGAAAGCTTTATCGGGGCAATCACTAAGGTCACCTCACCCTTCCTTCTCCAGGATCACTTTCCGCTCGTAGTCTTTAAGGTACATGGGCTTTTCCTTGGTGGATTTGCTCTGACTGGTAGTTGGCTGATCTGAAGAGGCAAAGAAGTGTTTTTGTAAGCAGAAATTATTAAAATAATAGGAGGTGGTATTGCTCCTTCTATAGATGTCCACTCAAAGCGGAGGTCTGCCCACTGCTGCAAAAATTAAAAGCCAGCAGCTGCACACTTTTAATAATCGAACACTTACCTGCCCCGGAGTCCAGCAATGTCGGCACCGCAGCCGATTTCCATTAGTTGTCAGGTGCATGCCTTACAGCTTCACGCCAGGAACCCTACTGCGCATGCGCAAGGCTCCGCTCCTCTCTCCTACTGGCCCAGCGGCCGGGGAAAGAGGAGGGAGCCTGGACGGAAACATCAATACCCGCGGCTGAGGCTCCCGGAAGCATGTCCCTTCTCCCCCCCCCCCCCCCAACGAGTGGAAGTTACACTTTTGGGTGGAACTCCGCTTTAAATATGCCATATGTTCAAAAATAAATATTTCTCTGTGCCTTTTAACCAGTTGCAGACTCTGGGTGTACTAGACACGGGTAAAAACGTCATCATTGTACACGGGACGTGTCTAGTATGTCCAGGTCTTCTACCCTGCTTCCCAGAATCCGTCCCTGTCCCAGCTCTGATTAAAGTGGAGGTTCACCCTAAAAACTAATTTCTAACATTAGAGCCAGCATACTAAGTACATTTACTTTTGGCAGGTCATTTTTTTTTTTTCTCTGAACATACCTTTATATCCTGATTTTGTCCAGGGCTTCCGCGTTCTGATGACTCCGGGACTGGGCGTTCCTATCCCAGCCTCAGGGTTTCCGATGACTGCGGGACTGGGCGTTCCTATCCTTCTGTTCGATGATTGACGGCTTGTGAAACAGGTCCCGACGCACAACGCGCGTCACCAGATTCCCGGAGATAGCCGAGCTGCGAGTCGGCACTATACGGTACCTGCGCCCGCCGTGTAGAGCTGACTGCGCAGGCGCCGTATAGTGCTGACTCACAGCTCGGCTATTTCCGGAAATCTGTTGATGCGCGTTGTGCGACAGGGGACCTGTTTCACAAGCCGTCAATCATCGAACCGAAGGATCGGAACCCGGAAGCCCTGGACAAAATCAGGATATAAAGGTATGTACAGAGAAAAAAAATAAAAAATGACCTCCCGAAAATAAATGTCCTTAGTATCATTAGTATGCTAGATCCAATTAAAAAAAAAAATGTTGGGGTGAACCACCGCTTGCCGAGTACACAGAACTGACAAAAAAAAATTAAAATAAAAACAGTCTGGCAATGTTTATCAACATTGCTCAGGTATACAGAAAGTTACATTGAAACATTGTATCATTTGTAACTTTTTGTGTTTTTCTTCTACAGATCAAAAAGGGATGAACTTCATCTTCAGATAGAGAGTTAAAGCAAACTTGACAAGTTAAAAAAAAAAAAAAAAAAGTGCTGTTCACCACGAATTAACTCTGTATTCTCCTTCTCTATTCAAGTGTAATTTTCTATATATATATATATTTTTTTTTTTTAATAAACGTTTTTTCTGTTTTTGTTTGCCTTGTTCGTTAATATTTTTACACCTTTTACATATATTTACACATATCACACTGAAAAAAGCATAAAATTAGAAAAGCCACTTTACTTCATTTGTAAATAACTTTGCAAAGCTTTGTACCAAAATCATAATTTTAGTGTTGTTTTAAACAGGACAGATTATAGAATAAAATGCACACCTTTTATCTGCAGTAAAACTTTATGTTTAAACTAATCCCGCTCAATTTTAAAATGTCTTGCGTTTAGTTTTATTAGATTTAATTGTCTAAGGGGCAGATCCACAGAGAGAGTACGCCGGCGTATCTACTGATACGCCGGCGTACTTTCAAATTTTCCGCGTCCTCAAAACAAGATACGACGGCATCTGGGTCAGATCCGACAGGCGTACGTCTTCGTACGCCTTCGGATCTAAGATGCAATATTTCGGCGTCCGCTGGGTGGCGTTCCCGTGTCGAGTATGTAAATTAACTATTTCCGACGATCCACGAACGTACGAGCGGCCGTCGCATTCTTTTACGTCGTCTCTAGTCGGCTTTTTCCGGCGTATAGTTAAGGCTGCTGTTTCGTGGCATATAGTTAGATCTGCTATGTTAAGTATGGCCGTCGTTCCCGCGTTTAATTTGAATTTTTATTTTCGTTTGCGTAAGTCGTCCGTGAATCGCGGGATGGGCGTAAGTTACGTCCAAGTCAAAACAATGATATCCTTGCGACGTCATTTCGCGCAATGCACGGCGGGAAATTTAGGGACGGCGCATACGCAGTTCGTTCGACGTGAGTACGCACTTCATTTAAATGAAACACGCCCCCCTACTCGCCGATTTGAATTAGGCGCCGTTACGCCACGAGTGATACACTACGCTGCCGTAACTTACGGGCGCAAATTCTTTGTGGATTCAAAGCTGCCAAAAGTAAGTTACAGCGGCGTAGCGTATCTCACATACGCTGCGCCCATCTAATTTTATGTGGATCTGCCCCTAAGGATTTAAAAAAAAAGGATTGTTGCAGGATATTCACAAACAGAAACCCTTGTTTGTGAAAAAAAAAATATATATATATATATATATATATATATATATATATATTTATATATTTATTTATATTATGTTGTTATGTTAAGTAATGACAAAATTATCGCTGAATAAACAGGCTCATAGCATGCGTAAGAGTGACGTCACACGAATCTGGCCAGTCACACAGCCCGAATCCATGCGACCGAAAAGAAGGTGGGCAAAGATGGCTGTGGCCTCAAGTGGGGACGTTGCGGGCTTTGTTTGCAGGTAAGTGTCACATAATGTGCTAGTATGCTAGTAATACTAGCACATTATGCCTTTACTTAGCAGGGAAAGAGAAAAAAATAAAAATAAATTGGGGATTTTATATTATATATAATCTCTCACACTGGTTACTTCCCCCTTTAAGGGCAGTTTAACACTGATCGGCTGTGGTTTAAAGCAGTGGTCACCAACCCTGCCCTCAGGACCCACTAACAGGCCAGATTTTATGTATTACCTTGGGGAGATGCAGACTAGAATACTGCAATCACTGAGCAGCAAATGATATCATGATGTATTTTAGTTATCTTACAAACCTGGCCTGTTAGTGGGCCCTGAGGACAGGAGTTGACGACCACTGCTTTAAAGGATATATTCACCTTTCTGAACATGTTACACCCTTATTTAGGTTGCAACGTGTTCAGTATCTACCCCCTCTCCCCTCGATCCCCCTCCTCCTAGTAACAGCAGGACGGGGGATCTTCTCCTTGCACCCACTGTCACTATTCAAAAAGACCGCGACCATGAGGGGATCCCCCCACACAGCCCCATCATTGATTCACAGATTCCTGCATCGGAGGTACGGCGGGCAGACAGCTACACAGTCTGCAGGAGCCTGGTATTAGGCACCTGAAAAAAAGATTTTATATATATATATATATATATATATATATATATATATATATATTTTGATAAAGAGATATACAGTAAAACCTTGGTTTGAGAGCGTTTTGCAAGACAAGCAAAATGTTTTAAAAAAAAGTTTGCCTTGATATACAAGCAATGTCTTGATCTAAGAGTAGCGTCATGTCACAACTGAGTATAAAAAAAGAAGAGAGGAGCATCTAAGTGTAGCAATATGGTTACATTTAATGAAGGTACAACATTTAGCAAAGTATTGCTACACTTAGCAGTGACTCTCTTCTCTTTTATAACCTGTAGAAAAAATGCTTTGATATACAAGTGCTTTGGATTACAAGCATATTTCTGGAACAAATTATGCTCACAAACCAAGGCATATATATATATATATATATATATATATATATATATATATATATATATATATATATATATATATATTTATATATTTATATACACACACACACATTTTGCCTGCGAAAAAAGTGCATTTACTATTTTTTTCGTCAAGCTGAACTTATCCTTTAACCTCAGTGCAGCGCGGTGTACCCGCGGTTTTGGTGTAGATTACCTGCACTTTCCTATAGACATCCATAAGAGCGGCGTTCTTGGTGCAGTTTCTGAAAGCGCAGAAAATTCCTGCATGCCTTATCTCTGGTGCGCTTTCAGAAAATACACCAAAAACACCCAACCTAAGAGGTCTATAGGAAAGCGCAGGTAACCCACACCAAAACCGCAGCGGATCAATGTGAAATGGCCCTAAAAGGGAGAAAATCACCATTAGCAACATGTTAAACCCGTATTTAACCACTTGCCGTCGCCGCACCGTCGAAATACGTCCACAAGGTGGCTCTCCTAGGTGAGAGCACGTAATATGACGTCCTGCCTATTAGCCGCCACTAGGGGCGCACGCGCGCCGCCGGAGGCGCGCGCGCCCCCCGCTCGCCCCCGACTCCCGTGCGTGTGCCCGGCGGGCGCGATCGCCGCCGGGCACACGCGATCGCTCGGTACAGAGCGGGGAACGGGAGCTGTGTGTGTAAACACACAGCTCTCGTTCCTGTCAGCAGGGGAAATGCTGATTTTCTGTTCATACAATGTATGAACAGAAGATCAGTGTTTCCCCTAGGGGGGCCCCCCCCCCCCCCCCCCACAGTAAGAACACACCCAGGCATACTTAACCCCTTCCCCGCCCCCTAGTGTTAACCCCTTCACTGCCAGTGGCATTTTTATAGTAATCTAATGCATTTTTATAGCACTGATCGCTATAAAAATGCCAATGGTCCCAAAAATGTGTCAAAAATGTCCGAAGTGTCCGCCATAATGTCGCAATACCGAAAAAAAAAAATCGCTGATCGCCGCCATTACTAGTAAAAAAAAATATTAATAAAAATGCCATAAAAATACCCCCTATTTTGTAAACGCTATAACTTTTGCGCAAACCAATCAATAAACGCTTATTGCGATTTTTTTTTACGAAAAATATGTAGAAGAATACGTAACGGCCTAAACTGAGGAAAAAAAATGTTTTTTTATATATTTTTGGGGGATATTTATTACAGCAAAAAGTAAAAAATATTCATTTTTTTCAAAATTGTCGTTCTATTTTTGTTTATAGCGCAAAAAATAAAAAACGCAGAGGTGATCAAATACCACCAAAAGAAAGCTCTATTTGTGGGAAAAAAAGGACGCAATTTTGTTTGGGAGCCACGTCGCACGACCGCGCAATTGTCTGTTAAAGCGACGCAGTCCCGAATCGCAAAAAGTACTCTGGTCTTTGGGCAGCAATATGGTCCGGGGGGTAAGTGGTTAAAGAAGTAACATGCTGCTAAGGACCAAACACCCTCACCCACAAAACAGCAGGCAGAGGTTCCTCCACCCAGCAGCTGCTGTCACATTTAAAATCAGAGCGCGATTCACAACGTATGCCATCATGTCAGATGCCTTGTAGTGCTCATTGGACTACAAGCGCCCTCCTCAGCACACTCGGAATCCATTGAATCTTCCTCCAGGTTTCCAACTGTATATAAGGAAGTACGGGCAAAAAGCTGGAGGGAGAGTGTGCAGAAGCCTGACAATGCGCCGGTGATCTACTGATCACATATGGAATACTTTGCAGACTGTGTGTAAAAAAATAAAAAATAAAAATAAATTCACATTTTTTCTTTTATCTACCAACGTGAACTTGGCTTTTAACATGGATTTTCAAAAGAAAGCTCAAGCAAAATTGTATCTGAATGATCACATGCAGTTTAGTGTAATAACTCCAGGCGTTATGTTTCTTTGTGGTAGGTACGGTATAGCACAATTAACCTTATATATGTGAGAAGTTTCTTTTTTTTTTTTACATAACAATTAGGACTATAACTCAATGGAAAAGCAAACACAGAGTACAATGGAATTATAGTGTATTTGAAAATACCTGTTTCCTTGTAAAAAGTGACATCCTCTTGGTATATCCTTGGATCTTTCTTTTTGAGCATTGATAGGGTACGATAAAAGTCCCTTTCCACTTCTGGATCAATGGTCTAGAGAGATGGGAAAGAAGATCATCTTCATAAAGGGGGGGGGGGGGGGAAACATGTCACATAAATAACACATTGGGGCTATTTAGAAAAAAAATTAAAGGGAGCTACAAAAAGCACAGTTCCATGTTAACATGAAGACAAGACTTTTGTTTTCCCATGTTTTATTTTTTTGCTGTGTCCCATTAGGGTGACTTCCCTTCACTTCCTGTCCCATTGCCTGAACAGGAAGTGAGGGGAAATCCCTCTAAACTACAGGGAATCCCTGGACATCATCGGAACTAGTGTTCTCAATGGAAGATTCCCCTTCATATTCATTCTGGTGAAAACCAAAAATTGGGGATTTTCTGATGATGATCACGAGGACAAAGAGGGTGAATCTCACTTAAGGTGAGACAGACAGCAATAAAAACCTGACCTGTTCCCTCTCCAGTTCATCCAAAACTAATAGAGCTGCAAGATTTTGGTCAAAATGAGAATCACGATTCTTTTGATTAGACTAAAGATCACGATTCTCAAAAACTGAATGTCAGAACCGCCCCAAATAAATAAACCTGTGATTTATCTGAAAATATGAATATATAAAAAACAGACCAGTGATATGTCTATAATATTAAAGATCATATAACTCCTATGAAAGAAGCAGAATCAAACTTTGATTCTGCTTTTTTCATAGGAGTTATATGGTCTTTAACATTATAGACATATCACTGGTCTCTTTTTTATACATCAGAAGCAGTACCGCCAGCAACCATTGGGTGGCGCATGGATACACACAGTTGTACAGAACTGTGAGAAAGATTAATACATCAGAAGCAGTACCGCCGGCAACCACTGGGTGGCGCATGGATACACACTACAGTTGTACAGATCTGCAAGAGAAGCCCAGGCATCCATTAAGCGGCGCAGGCTGTTGACGTCGGTTCCGATATCGACGCCATTTGCGTTCCACGCTGGTTACGTGGAACCAACCGTGAAACAGAAGAATCGCGGGTCATGTCGCGGGGAGATCGCGGGCGGGGAGAATCGAGATCGAGAATCATGCAGCTCTAAAAAACAAAAGAAAACGTTTTGGTTAAATACTCACCGGCTCATCCTCACTTTCAGATGCCGAGCTGGACGATCCATTGTCCTCTTCACCTTTGTCCCCATATCGATCCTTTACTACAAGAGAAGAACAAGACATTGAAAATTTAGAAGCAAGCACATCCAAAGGATTTTCGGGGATGCTCTTTTGTACAGAGATAGAACTCTATACTTTTCATCTCTTCTATCAGGATCTTCCTCTGAAAAGTTAGACTTCTGTCTAAAGCTGGCCATTAGGCGTGAGCTCAGACGTGTTTGCATCCTAGTCCCAGCCCCTTGGATCTATACAGCCAGAAAGCTGTCACTGCAAACTGCCCACCATAAGCGGCTGAGGCACTCCTCACTTAGTAGCCATATGTATACAAGGGGCATGTATAAGTCTTTGCTGGAGTGGGGAATGCCTCAGCTGCTTATGATTGGTGATGTGCAATGACAGCTTTATGGCTGAAAACATTTGGGGGATTTGGACTGCGGTCCAAACACATCAGAGCTCATTGCTGGTGGCCATACACTAGTAGAATTGCATTCAAAATTTTTCATTTTAAAAATGTTACTTTGATTTTTAACAGTTATTGGGGAAAAAAAACAGGATGGGCATTTTTCCTCAAAAACCAACAAATTTCTAACACACATATATTTATCAATTTCAATAAACCATGGAAAGAATAAATACATTGATATTTTGATGAAATCTGCATTATTTGAACTACATAGCAACAGGGATTATAGTAGCCAAATATCATTTTTTTTTAAGTATTTAACTTCATTGTAATGCTGTAATATGCCAGTAAACAAATCAGGGCTCCCAGCGTTTGTCACTAGGCTCCACTCCCTTGAAGAGGTCACGTGACCAGTGATGCAACGCATTGGTCGGAACTTGTGATGTCACTTCCGTTGTGTCTCGTATACCTGGTAGAAGCGTTGAGAAGGCGAGCAGCGCTCAGTGTAAACGGTTTGAAATGTGAGTGGGCATTTTTATATGTTTTAATAAAGACGATGAGTGTCCATAAGTGATCCTAATGGAACAATCAGCGTGCACCTTCCACCGAGAAATTCCTGGTCCACCTCGTGAAAACAAACTCCCCCTACGGGGATTAAACTCGCCAGAGCAAAGATTTAACCAAGTAATAAGCAGGAAATCAACACCAGGAAGGGACTGCATTCGTCATCAGCCAGGGTAATATTAAATGCTGCAGACTCCAAATCAAACAAAAACAGGCCAACATAGGGTAATTCCGTTTTAATGTAAACATAAAAGCTGCCACATAGGTATTCCCCTCATAAATTGCACGTACTTCAAATATGAATAAAGTGAGCCACACTTCACCGTCTCCTCGAAGGGGAGAATCGCCAAACGGACCTTGCGTGGAGAGCGAGAAGTAAACACTTCCTGGTTCCGGGTAAGGCTGCGGTGGAACGCACACGTCACTTCCTGTTTGCGTCGTGTAGGTCACGCCCTGACGCGTTTCGTCATATCCTGACTTCGACAGAGGGCGTCCTATGAGGGGAATAACTATGTGGGGGCTTTTATGTTTACATTAAAACGGAATTACCCTATGTTGGCCTGTTTCTGTTTGTTTGTTTGATTCGGAGCCTGCAGCATTCAATATTACCCTGGCTGATGACGAATGCAGTCCCTTCCTGGTGTTGATTTCCTGCTTATTGCTTGGTTAAATCTTTGCTCTGGTGAGTTTAAACCCCCGTAGGGGGAGTGTGTTTTCACGAGGTGGACCAGGAATTTCTCGGTGGAAGGTGCACGCTGATTGTTCCATTACTTATGGACACTCATCTTTATTTCTGCACTTGATCAATCATCCAAAAACTGTTATTATGGAGTTGGCCATCTATTATTGACATTTTACCAACATTAGCGCTGTTTTGGTATAGGACTGGCACAGTTTCACTGTTGTCTAGCAATTTTATACCTTTTTTACTTGATTTTTATTTATTTTAAACAGCAGCTTAGACTTTTTCCTTTTTAAAGTGGGAGTTCACCCAAAAAAAAAAAAAATTTTTAATTGCATCTAGCCGATCCAGCATGTGAAGGACATTACATTTCGGCATTTTTTTTTTTTTTTCCTTGGTACATACCTTTATATCCTGATGTTGTCCAGGGCTTCCGGGTTCCGATGACTGCAGGACTGGGCATTCCTATCCTTCCGTTCGATGATTGACGTCTTGTGAAACAGGTGACCTGTTGCACAACGCGCGTCACCAGACGTCGGGAAAGAGCCGAGCTGTGAGCCGGCACTATACGGCGCCTGCGCAGTCAGCTCTACACGGCGGGCGTAGGCGCCGTATAGTGCCGACTCTTAGCTGGGGTATTTCCGGAAATCTGGTGACGCGCGTTGTGCGACAGGTCACCCGTTTCACAAGCTGTCAATCATCATACGAAAGGATAGGAACGCCCAGTCCCGCAAGCATCGGAAGCCTGAGGCAGGGATAGGAACGCCCGGTCACGGAGTTGTCAGAACGCGGAAGCCCTGGACAAAATCCGGATATAAAGGTAAGTACAGAGCAAAAAAAAAAAATGCCGAAATGTAATGTCCTTACTATTGTACTTTGTAATGTAAAAACAAACGTTTTTAGGGTGAACCTCCACTTTAAGGTATTTTTTTTTTTTTTTTTTAAAGGGATCGTTTTTTATTATTAATATTATTGTCAAATTTTCCTCCAAATTAATACTTGAGTGTTATCTGGGTTTGGAATCAAATTTTTTTTTCTCTATTGGCGCTGGTGGTGTATTGAAGGCCTTATATACACCTTTGTATATATATATATATATATCTATATATATATATATATATATATATATATATTTATTATGTTTTTTTTCTGACAAATAGATCAATGTTTTGGGCATTAACAGTGGCAGGTGCTATACATCAGTGCTGCTAAGTCGATCGCTATTGTTGGTTTTGTATATACAACAATTTCACAGGTTGAACAAGCGCACCATTTTTTGACTATTTATTACTAATGAACCGAGCCCTATGATTCCTACTGAGTGTAAACTGTTGGTGCTAAATATCCTGTATAACAACAATAATTGTATTTTTGCCATGGTGGGTATAATATATATTTGTTTTTTAATCACTTCCTGCCCAGCCTATAGCAGATTGACGGCCAGGCGGTGGTTCTGTTATACTGACTGGGCGTCCTATGATGATTGGTGGCTCTCTGTTAGAGGGGGGAGGGGGGTCTGTGCTGATAATTAGCACATTGATTATAAGCACAGCCCCCCATCTGATGTGCCCAACAGCTGCCAGTCAGTGCCGCCTCAATAAAGTCTCTCAGTGCCAATCAGAGCCCAGCAGTAATAACCGTCAGTACCTGTAATCAGTGCTGCCCATCAGTGCGGGGCCGGTGCTACCACTAGGCAGCCGTCTAGGGCGCACAGCAGCCTAGAGCGTACGGTTGCTGGTGATCCTACGCCCGCTTTGTCCACAGAGGCAGCAACAATCAACCAGGTAGCCGCTCCGGAGGCTGGAAAATTTGCAAATGTGTATATGTATATAGTGACTGATCTGCCAAATGCTAAGTGTGTACCGAGGGGGCCCCCTCCCTCCCTGAGGCTGCATTGATTGGCAGTTGGTGAAGCAGCATTGATGGGCACTGGTGAGACTGCATTAATTGGCATTGGTGAGGCAAATTTGATGGGCGCTGGCGAGGCCAAATTTAATGGGCGCTGGCGAGGCCAAATTTGATGGGCGCTGGCGAGGCCAAATTTGATGGGCGCTGGCGAGGCCAAATTTGATGGGCGCTGGCGAGGCCAAATTTGATGGGCGCTGGCGAGGCCAAATTTGATGGGCGCTGGCGAGGCCAAATTTGATGGGCATTTCATTAAAAAGGTGGGGTATACATGGGTAGGGTAAAGGGGGTGGAGCCAAGGGGCGGCAAAATGAGGTTTCGCCTAGGGTGTCAAAAATCCTTGCACCAACCCTGCATCAGTGCCATCTATTAGTGCCGCCCATCAATTGTACATATCAATGCCTCCTCATCAGTGCCCGCCAGTGAAGGAGAAAACTAAATTGTATGACAGTAACTAAGAAAAACTTTTTTTTGACCACCCAGAGATGTTTCAATACCACCAAAAGAAATCCCCATTTGTGGGAAGAAAATTATAAAAATGTAGTTTGGGTACAGCGTTGTATGACCGCGCAATCGTCATTGAAAGTGCGACAGTTCTGAAAATTGTCCTGGGCAGGAAGGGGGGGGGGGGGGGGGGCCTGGTATTGAAGTGGTTAATGCTGTATTTTTGGCAAGGTTGATGTACTAGATACACATCCATACAGGTGTCATCTATGCAGATCTTTTACTTCCCCTTTAAGACTCCTGCAAATAGTAAAGGCTATGACCAATGGGTACATTCAGCTGACCCCAAGGGGGGAACCACAAGTCCCTGCATGCCCACCACTGACAAGCCATGCTGCACACACACACTAGGCCCTGAGCCCAGCCTGGTTGTACAGCGGTGGACTATGGACGGTGGGGTACGTGGAACCCTGAGGGGACCGGGGGACACTCACGCCGCTGTAGCTCCTCCTTCTCCCGGTACCGCTCATAGCGCTCTGCGAACTGCCGATTAATCTTCAGCTCTGCCATGCTGCTTCGGGACCGGAAGTTCGGAAAAATGGACGACACGCCCCCCTCAGAGGTCATGCGTTCCAGGAGAAGATCTTCCGCAAATCAGCGTCATGCTCATGCGTTCCAGCTTGCTCTGAACCAATCATCTCTGAGGTAGGTGTGGTTTTCGTGTAGTCCTTTAAATTCTGCAATTGTAATTGCAGCAGATGGATTTTTCATTATCGTTTTTGAGATCAGATCCGGACCATGTACTATGTTTATACTTTTTGGCTAGCACAATATTTTATTGCATAGGTGTAAGATTTTTACAGTGGCGATTAACATTGGATCAATCACCGATTCAGCAAAATTATTAAATCGGACATTGCGTGGGACAAAAATAACGAAGAGCAACAGATAGCAGAGCTCCCAACTGTCCCTGATTTGTCCCTTATTTTGGTCTGATCTATATAGTTGTATATAAAATGCACTTTTTAGCCTTCAAAAGGTGTTTCCCAGTGCTAAACCTTTCATTTGATTTCTAAATTTCTGCATTTGTAGTGTTTCAAATCCCAATATAAAGAAATAGTAGTGGTAAAAAAAAAAAACAACACTTGTGGGCCAGATCCACAAAGAAGTTACGTCGGCGTATCTATTGATACGCCGCGTAACTTCTAGGATGCGCCGGCGTATCTTTGTTTTGTATCCACAAAACAAGATACGCCTGAATGTGGGCTAGATCCGATTGATGTACGTCTTAGTACGCCGTCGGATCTTAGGTGCATATTTTTATGTCGTTTACGTAAGGCTTTTTTCGGCGTAACGTTACCCCTGCCTCATGAGGCGTACGCAATGTTAAGTATGGACGTCGGGACAGCGTAGAATTTTCCGTCGTTTGCGTAAAACGTTCGCGAATAGGGCTTTGCGTAAATTACGTTCACGTCGAAAGCATTGACTATTTGCGCCGTGATTTCGAGCATGCGCACTGGGATACCCCCACGGACGGCGCATGCACCGTTCAAAAAAAACGTCATATACCTGGTGGTCAAGATGCATTAACAGAAAACACGCCCACATCTTAGTCATTTGAATTCCGCGCCCTTACGCCGACACATTTACACTACGCTGCCGTAACTTACGGCGCAAATTCTTTCTGGATACTGAAACTACGCTGTAAGTTACGGCGGCATAGTATATCTGAGATACGCTACGCCTGCCTAAAGATAGGCAGATCTTTGTGGATCTGGCCCTTGTGAGTTTACCTAATCATTTATTTTTGTACAATTCGTCTTTAAGGGGTGTGTCCTATGCCTACATACTTTTCCTAATAGTCCCTCATTCCATTCCCATCTCAAAAAGTTGAAAGGTATGAGATAGTGACAATTTCACTGGTTGTCTCTGGGGAAAAAAAGGATTGTACAGGGCCAATCAATGGCAATTGCACACCCGTGTGAATTACTTGCGATCTATCTTCATGTAACGTATAAAGTGAATAACAATCTGCGCAATCTCGTAAAATAAAGTAGTATAAAAAAATATATAATTAATAATAGCTGCTATTACTAACAAGCGTTCTCATTTCACTTAAAAGGTGCAAATAATCAATTAACAGGGCTGCGCTATAAATCAAAAAACATTAGTAATGGTACAAGTATAACAAAAAAATGGTAATCAATAAACATATATTGCTTAAAGTTCATATATCAAGTTTATATATTAAATCTGTGACTGATTTGTCTGACCCCTTTCCGATCAGTAATGGGACGCGTCAGGGATCCCCACTATCCCCTCTCATTTTTTCTCTGGCCCTCGAACCACTGCTTAACAGGATCCGCCTGAACAACGATATCAGAGGTATTACGGTTGCTCCGACGGAGCATAAGCTATGCGCTTACGCAGACAATGTTCTGTTTTATGTTTCTGACCCCCTTTCGTCATTGCTTGTTATTATGGCAGAGTTGAAGGAATTTTGCTCTCTGTCCAACTTTAAAATAAATTATAGCAAGTCTGAGATCCTGCCACTTTCAGTCCCCATGAATCTGCGCACACAGCTGCAAGCTGCTTTCTCATTTACTTGCTGCTCGACCTCTCTGAAGTACTTGGGGGTGCACCTGCCCTCCAGTTGTGCTCTATTGTATGAGTATAACTATGCACCATCCTCAGTCAGAATGGATTTGAAACAATGGGACAGGGCTGCTTTTTCCTGGATGGGCCGAGTCAGTGTGCTTAAGATGAATGTGCTGCCGCGTGTCCTATTTTTCCTGCAGATCACTTTGCCTAGAACTTTCTTCTCAACCCTCAACAGTCTGTTTATAAAATATATTTTGAGTGGGAAATGCCCCCGGTTGGCCCTTCGTACAATACAGCGCCCTAAGAAGAAGGGAGGTATGGGGGTCCCGGTAGTGCACAGGTATTATGAGGCTGTGGCTCTGCAACGTATCCTGGATTGGTACCATAATGTCCCGTAAAAGCTCTGGGTTCCCCTAGATAAGGTCTTGGCGGGCCGTAACCTATCACATGCCCCATGGGTCGATCGGAAAAATAGGGGTCTCTCTGCACTGGTTTCTCTGTTGGCCGTTCATGCTTTGGCGATATGGGATAAACTGAATAAGCAGGGGGGGGGGCTAGCCCCACCGACTTCCCCTCTGGCGCCCAAGGAGGCTTCCCCTGGTTCACTCCTGGGGAACACTCCTCTTTCTTTCGGACGTGGATGGCGGACGGGGAGTCCAGATGTGGCAGATTTGTTCAAGACCAGGGCCTGCTGCCACTAGCCACTCTTCGGACACAATTTGGCCCCTTCCCAATGGATGAGTGGCGTTACAGACAGCTCCACGACTTTTATCACTGGCCTGCCCCAAGGAGTTTGGTCTCCCACCTTGGCTTCCCCATTTGAGCGCCTGTGCATGTCTAGCTCTGCCATTCCCCATGCCATTTCAGTCCTGTAAGACTTACTGCAATCCCTACATACCGAGGGAAAACCGGGATTCATTAGGGAATGGGAGAGGGATTTTCAGCACGTATTCACTGAGCCTTAACTGGATCACCTGTATAGCATCACACATTCGAGTACAGTAGATACCAAAATGCAGAAGAATAGTTATAAGATCATGTCCAGGTGGTACAGGGTGCCTTCCAAGCATGCCAGGATCAATCCTTCCCTCTCAGATACATGCTGGAGGGGGTGTGGCCTCAGAGGCTCGTTTCTTCACATCTGGTGGGATTGCCCAAGCTGAGACCCTTTTGATGGATGTCCATGCGCAGATCAAACTCATTTTAGATCTGGAGCTGCCGGATTCCCCGTTGGAATCCTTGTTGCACTTCCCTACCACTCCTCTTAGCCATTATCGCAAATCCTCATTGCCCCATCTGCTTAATGCGGCCCGGCGGCTGATTCCGATCTATTGGAAGAAACCTCAGGTCCCTACACGCTCTGATTGGATAGCAATGGTAAATAATATTATGGCAGCAGAGGAGTGGATGGCACAATATAAAGACAAATATGAGAAGTTTTACCTTACTTGGGCTACCTGGATGCACTATGCAGGCCCGGCTGGGCCGGGGGCCTCGGGCCCTCCACTGGTGACGGCTCCATCTGTCTGAAGGGGTGGGGCCGCAGGGAAGACTTAGGTCAGGCAATGAGGAGTCGAATGAGCGTTAACAAACTTTTTACAGCTCAAGTTGGTATATTATACTAGCAGGTGTCCCCCCTTCCCCATTGATGTTCTGTTTTGTTTACATTTTTGTTATCCCTATTTTATTTTTATATTTTTTTCCTTTGTTCGGCTGCTCTCAGGTTTCTGGGCACGGTACCTAGGGACACAGTCTGATTCTCATCT
Organism: Rana temporaria; assembly: GCF_905171775.1. Lineage (NCBI taxonomy): Eukaryota > Metazoa > Chordata > Amphibia > Anura > Ranidae > Rana > Rana temporaria. The sequence continues at coordinate 439,992,031 of NC_053491.1, forward strand.
CGAATAGAGGGTTAGCACCCTCGCCGGGGGTGCACTGACTGGAGCTGGTAGGGGTGATCCATAGATGTTTGAATTTATATCATGGTTGTTATATGTTGATAAATATTCCCCCAGATATGACCTCCGAATTGTATGCACCCCTCGATATTCCTTGGCCTTTCCTACTTTGCTGAGTGTGTGTACCTGGCGACAGACTTCCCATGCATTGTGGCCTTACATATTTATGTCCTGTCTCATGTTATTCTGTTTGTTATCTGCAAATATCTTTAAAATAAAGATTACATAAAAAAAAATTCTGTGACTGATTGAAGTGATTTAAAAAAATCAATGGTGCAAAGCACTTTGGATTTTTGCACCGTTGATATATTGATTTTTTTAATCCACAGATTAACCACTTGGCGCCCGTACTATAGCCGAATGACGGCTACAGCGCAGACCACAAATTCCCGGGAGGACATCAATAGACGTCCTCCCCTTCGAGCACTCCCCACGCGCCCCTGCGATCACCCGAGTCTCAGTGACTCGAGTGATCACAGATCCGAGTAAGGGGCCGGTCCCGGCCCCTTACCATGTGATCACCTGTCAGCCAATGACAGCTGATCACGTGATGTAAACAAATGCCGGTAATCGTTTTTTTTTTTTCTCCTTCCGCTGACAGCTCCAACTTATGTGAAAGGGACATTGGTCCCGAAGAGGAAGGAGGCACATCTGCCTCCTCTGTGCCGCCAGTAACCCCTGCTTGTGCCACATGCTAGTGCCACCTGCAAGTGCCCACCAGTGCCACCTATCAATGCCCATGAGTGCCACCTATTAATGCCCACAATTGCCACCTATCAGTGCCCACCAGTGCCACCTATCAATGCCTCATCAGTGCCACCTAGCAGTGCTGCCTATCAGTGCCCATTACTGCCACCCATTACATTAAAGTGATTGTAAAGTCGTGTTTTTTGTTCATACAGGTTATACTTACCTGCTTTGTGCAGTGGTTTTGCACAAAGCAGCCCAGATCCTCCTCTTCTCGAACAGGCACGCTTCAGTGTCCATTCACACAGGGAGCCTAGGCATGGCCCCGCCCCCTCAAACTCCTGATAGGCTCACTGGCCAATGGCTCCCGCTACTGCCAAAAGCCAATCAGGAGTGCGAGTCCCCGTGGAGGCAAGGCTCTCAAAAACATCACTGGATTGAGAGAAGGCTCAGGTAAGTATCTGGGGGCGCTGCTGCACAAAGAAGGTTTTTAACCTTCATGCACAGAATGTGCTTGTGCCTTTACAACCACTTTAAAGTATAACAATGCCATTTTATAACATTTTATTTTGGATAAAGTAAGGGATGGTTAAGTTACCAGGCTATAGATATTTACTGAAGTCAGGTACAAAACGGCATCATTTTGATGCATCTTTCATCTGTTGCGTTAAATTTCCTTGGCCGACAGTCCTCAACGTCTGCTTCTTCAAAAGACCTGGAACAGCACATCTTGAATCCCCAGTCTGCTTTGAAATCTATGCCTGGGAGAGACCTTGCTGATGTAGTATAACAATCTTATGTCTTGTTGCTGTGCTTAGTCTTGCTGAGGTATATGACCTGTAATATGTTTGTCACACTGTCTTCCACAACCTCACTTTAGCAGCAGAGTTTGGCTGTTCCTCACCCAGTTTTAGGCCTCCTACACAGCTATTTTAGTTAATGACTGTGTTACAACCTTTTGACCATCATTACTACCTGCTTGGGGTCTGGTGTCCTGTCCGCAGTCCCTATAGACTTCCCAGGCTCAGGGCCTTTTTCTATGCCACTACATAGTTCCCAGAACAGTGGAAAATTTCTCCCCAGTATTACACTATGCAACAGAATTGGGGACACAGACACTTTGTGGCAAACAGGTTCCCAGCTGGTCTGAAAAAGTTCACCATTGCTGTGGGGCCTGTCTGGTGCTGGGCCAATTGTTCAGGGTCCACAAATTACAGACTACGGTAATCTGGCTTCCAGAATCTATGAGAGCATGCACACTTTTCCCCCTTACCTTTACCACAGATCTTGGCATGTCCGGATCTGCGACTAAACCAAGGGCATGCATCAGACTAAACCACACTCCATAGGCTCAGTAGTCGGGGGCACGTGACAGAAATGTAACCCCACTCATGGCATTTCTAACACTGGGGATGCCCACGGGTTCCCCAACTGGGACCTCTCCACAGGACATGGCCCTCCAACCACTCAGGCCATCCTCTCAGTGCTTCCCTTTTGTAGCTTTACTGGCTGTGACTTTTGAACTGGTTCTTGCACAGGGGTGTTAGGAATCTCAAAGCTGTAGAGGACTGTAATAGCAGAATAGTATTCTGCCAGCTCAACAAATTGATTAACTGACTTTGAATTAGCTTGACTCACCCACCTTCATAGGTCTGGAGGTAGAGTCCAAAGAAATAGGTCCATAAAGACTCTCTCCATGCTTTGAGAGCCTGGAAGCACTTCAGGCTGCAAGCAATGTTTGACCAGGTTAATTATGTCATATGTACCTCACTAAGTTTGTGACAACCCGCAGATACTGCAAGATCTCAGCTTTTAATTCGTCATAGTCAAAAGCATTATCAGAGGTCATATATATATATATATATATATATTAGCAGAGACCCTAAGGAATAAAATGGCAGTTGTTGCAATATTTTATGTCACACTGTCTTTGCACAGTGGTCTTTCAAACACAATTGCACTTCAATGAATACAAAAACAAACAACAAAAAACAGTGAAGTTAGTTTTCTTTTAATGTGAAAGATGATGTTACGCAGTGAGAATCGTGATCCATCTTCTAAGCAAAAAAATTGTGATTCTTATTTTAGCCAGAATCGTGCAGCTCTACTAGCAACTGCTGCAGCACTTCAGGTAAGGCCTGTAGATCTCTCTCTGCTGCCTGGGCCCAAGCAGTCACTTGAGCTTCAGTGCTCGCCAGCTGGGTAACTAACAGTATATTGGTTTCTTGTTGATGGGCAGCCAACAGTCTATTATTTTTTTGCTGGTGTGCCAGGTTCTTTTGAAGAGTCTGTTGCTGCACTCCATTACTTTATCAAGTCCTCCATAACGCTATATAAATCCTGTATAATAATAATAATAATAAAATGCATATTTAAAATTGGAAGTGTACTGTGCCTTTAAGTTGTATAGATACAGCGTGCTGTCAGCAAGATCACAGACGTTCTTGAGTCTATTGTCCCCAGATACCCTCGGCGGTTTTACAGATTCAGCAGAACGTCACACTGTTCCTTTATATTACTGCTGACACAAACTTTTCATACTTCTTATCTCAATGCAACTGTAACATCATCGGGTACATACAGTAACCTGCAAACATTTCTGCGAGGATCAGTAGAGCGATTGTCCATATTCAAGCACCATCTGTGTGTTTCAGCTTCAAGTGAAGAGCTCGCAGCAAGGTTATTCAAATGACAACATTTTTTAAGGGCTACCTGCCCGCCATTTATTCATCAGCAATGCAGAAAAAAAACAAAAAACAGAACCTAAAAAAGGAGGTTCCCTGCGCAGGGATAACAATCGCAAATCAAAAATCCAACAAAAGTTATTTAGCCTCCTGGCTAGTAGAGGCACCATACTGGGTCTGCTCAACAACACTGATCATCCCAACAAGGCGTGGCCAGTGCTTAACACTCGGTTTACTGCTACAGACCTTTCACTGCCTGCAGTTAACCACTTAAAGTCATACTATAGGTTCAGGATTAAAAAAACAAAAACAAACAACAAACATGTCATACTTACCTCCACTGTGCAGTTAGTTTTGCACAGAGTGGCCCCGATCCTCCTGTTCTGGGGTCCCACAGCGGCTCCTCCCCGCAATAGCTAACCCCCTCTGGGAAGCTCTCTCCGGAAGGGGTTACCTTGCAGGCGCGCTCTTGTGTCATACACTTGGCATACATAGCCGCGGAGTGTATGACTCGGCCCTGCCCCCCCATCATTGGATTTGATTGACAGCAGCGGGAGCCAATAGCTGCGCTGCGATCAATCAATCCAATGAAGAGCCGAGAAGCCGTGGCTCGGGTAAGTAAAACGGGGGCTCGGGTGGAGGGTGAAAGGTGTTTTTTAGGTACATAGGATGCATTAAGGTGAAAAAAACACGAGGGTTTACAACCCCTTTAAGGACTGAGCCTCTTTTTGACACTTGTTTACAAGTTAAAAAAAAATTATAGAATTATAATTATTACTCTAACGATCACGGCGATACCTCATATGTGTGGTTTGAAGAGAGTGAAAGGTGTTTTTTAGGTGCATAGGATGCATTAAGGTGAAAATACACGAGGGTTTACAACACCTTTAACCACATCAATACCAGCCCATTGTCATATGACGTCCACAAAGGACCTCTACCGATCCGGGTGGACATCATATGACGTCCTGGGCTTTGTGGGGGGATATCTGAATGATGCCTGCAGCTAGAGGCATCATTCAGATATCCTTCTCTTCTGCCAGCGATTCTGCACAACGTAAGAATGATCATAGCGGCGGTTCCGCCGCTAGATCGTTCTTACAGGTGGCGGGAGGGGACATCCCCCCCCTTCCGTCGCCATCCGGTGATTCTCCGGGCTCTCCCGTGCCATCGGGGGCCCGGAGAACGAATCGTCCGGCGCTGGCAGGAAGCATAGAGATGACTGGTGACCAGATGGTCACCAGTCATCTCTATGACCGTCGGAGGACCCGGGCGCGATGTGATGACGTCACGCCCGGGTCCCCGTAAGTAAACAAAGCCGCAATTGCGGCTGCCAAGCAACAGTTATCATGAGATCGGTGAATTTTTTTTTCACCGATTTCATGCTTTCCAGCCTGGAGGAGAGATGTGGGGTCTTATTGACCCTGCATCTCTCCATAAAGAGTACCTGTCACACACATTCCTATTACAAGGGATGTTTACATTCCTTGTAATAGGAATAAAAGCGATGATAAAAAAAAAAAAAAAAAAAAAAGTGTAAAAAAATAAATAAATATGTAAAAATAAATAAAAAAAATATATATTTTTTTAACGCCCCTGTCCCCGGTAGCTCAAGCGCAGAAGCGAACGCACACGCAAGTCCCGCCGACATATGTAAACGCTGTTTAAACCACATATGTGAGGTATCGCCGCGTGCGTTAGAGTGCCAGCAACAATTCTAGCACTAGATCTCCTCTGTAAAAAGCGTTGCCTATGGAGATTTTTAAGTACCGAAGTTTGGCGCCATTTCATGAGTGTGCGCAATTTTAAAGCGTGACATGTTAGGTATCTATTTACTCGGTGTAACATCATCTTTCATATTTTACAAAAAAAATCGGGCTAATTTTACTGTTTGTTATTTTTTTAATTCATGAAACAATTTTTTTCCAAAAAAAAGGCGTTTGAAAAATTATTGCGCAAATACCATGCAAGATAAAACGTTTCAATGACCGTCGTTTTATTCCCTAGGGTGTCTGCTAAAAAAACATATATAATGTTTGGGGGTTCTGCGTAATTTTCTAGCTAAAAAATTATGATTTGTACATGTAGGAGAGAAGTGCCAGAATAGGCCAGAATAGGCCTGGTATGGAGGTGTGTATAAAAGCCATTTTTTTTAATAGAAAATTACTTAAAACACCCAAACATTATATGCATTTTTTTCTAACACCCTAGAGAATAAAATGGCGGTCATTGAAATACTTTCTGTCACACTGTATTAGCGCAGCGGTCTTACAAGCGCACTTTTTTTGAAAAAAAATATTTTTTGGGAATTAAAAAAATAAGACAACAGTAAAGTTAGCCCAATTTTTTTATATTGTAAAAGATGTTGTTACGCCGAGTACATTGATACCCAAAATGTCACGCTTCAAAATTGAGTCCGCTCGTTGAATGGCGACAAACTTTTACCCTTAAAAATCTCCATAGGCAACGTTTAAAATGTTTTACAGGTTAAGCCCCTTTCACACAGGTGCAGGTCTATGGAGCCACTGATGTCAGCGGTGACATGTTCACTGACATCCGACCCCCTCCGATCCACTAAAGTGTGACGGATGGAAACCCTATTTTCTATCCGTTGGCGGATCAGATGAAAACAGACTCTACTGTCTGTCTACATCCGATCCCCCATAGGGGAGAGCAGCGCTCCGACAGGTCGGTCCCTGCACAGTGTACAGAGACAGACGGGGCGATCCCTGCTGAGCATAGCGGAGTGCGTATACAGGTGTGTGAAAGGGTCCTTACCAGTTTTGTGTTGCACAAGAGGTATAGAATTATTGCTCTCACTCGAACGATCACAGCGATACCTCATATGTGTGGTTTGAGCAACGTTTTCCTATGCGGGCGCTACTTGCTTTTGCGCACGAGCTCGTCGGGACGATTTAAAAATAAAATAATTATTTTTATTTCTTTTACACCGTCTTTTAAAAAAAAAATGTTTGGGTCACTTCTCATCCAACATCAGTGCCTGACCTCACAAATGCGCCTCTGGAAGAATGGTCAAACATTCCCATAGACACACTCCTAAACCTTGTGGACAGCCTTCCCAGAAGAGTTGAAGCTGTTATAGCTGCAAAGGGAGGACCAACTCAATATTGAACTATATGGACTAAGACGCCACTAAAGTTCATGTGCGTGTAAAGGCAGGCCTCCCAATACTTTTGGTAATTGTGTGTGTGTGTGTGTGTGTGTATGTATATATATATATATATATATATATATATATATATATATATATATATAAAAATATATATACACACATCTATATATATATATATATATATATATATATATATATATATATATATATACAGGGCTTTTTTTCTGGGGGAACTTGGGGGAACTCAGTTCCACCACCTCTGGCTCAGACCCTTGGGGGGAAGGGGGGGCCTGCTCACCACAATCACTTGTAAACACAGAAATCTGGTTTCTGTGTTTACAAGTGACAGCTCTGCACTCTGTGTAACCCCCTGAACTCTGCACTCTGTATGTAATGCAATTCTGGTATTTAATGCCCCTTTAAGACCCTTCTACTGTTTTTGAAATCTGAACAGGGTCGTGGTTGAGTTCCTGCACCTATTTTCTGAGAAAAAAAAGCTCTGTATATATATATATATATATATATACACACACACACACACAGTATATAACAAACCCATTTGAGCAGATTAGCCTAAAAACCATTTAAGCAAACCTCATGGTTAGCTTATACATAACCTTCCCTATAGCTTCTATCACACATTCCTCATTGAGATTACGCTATATTAGGATTCTGCTCTCACCCACACAAATCTAGATAATCCTAAAAATCCAACTCCATAAAAAGCCGCTTTTATTTTAAGACGACTGCAGACTAAACGGAAAACTCCAAGTGAAAACAAAAAATTCTAGTCGGACACGACTTCCAGCGCGACTTTCAGAGGCGACTCCGACACGACTTGAGCATGAACCACAGGGCGATCTGGGGCGATTTACAACACGACTTGAAGTCGTCTCCAGGACAGGAGACTTTCCAGTGGCCAATCAAACAACAATCAGCTCTGGGAGAGGGAGGGGGAGGGAGGGGGGCAGGAGAGGTTTGCCTGAGAAATGTATGTTATCTTCCTGGAAAGTAGCTTCAGATAAGACAGTGATCCGACTTCTGAGGCGACTTCCATTGAAATCAATGGGTACAAATCGCCTACAAGTCGGATTGAAGTAGTACAGGAACCTTTTCTGAAGTCGGATCGCCTTGAGTCGTGTGTATTAACACCGCTCCCATTCACTTCCATTGTTTTTCTCTAAAGTGCAACTTGGGACGACTTGAGGCGACATGAAGTCGGATCGCAAGTCGCCCCAGTGTGAACCGGCTCCAAGTGACCTATAATAGATTTTAGTTCTTGAAGTAAAAGGATGATGTGAACAATCTCCTCTATAGAATTGTATTGTAACTGTACTATCTGCCCTCATGTTGTTTATAAAGCGTGGAACCAATTGCCTTCAAAAGTCATCTAATTAGTAAATAAAGTCCACCTGTGTATAATTTAACCCTTTTATGCCTAAGCCTATTTATGACATTTGGTGTATACAAGTTAAAATCTGTATTTTTTGCTAGAAAATTACTTAGAACCCCAAAACATTATATATATATTTTAGCAGAGAATCCAGAGAATAAAATGGCAATTTTTGCAATATTTTATGTCACACGGTATTTGTGCGGCGGGGTTATAAACGCAACTTTTTGGGAAAAATTTACTTTCATGAATTAAAAAAAAATGAAAAAGTAAAAGTTAGCCCAATTTTTTTGCATAATGTGAAAGATGATGTTACGCCGAGTAAATAGATACCAAGTATGTCACGCTTTATAATTGCACGCACTCGTGGAATGGCGACAAACTACGGTACCTAAAAATCTCCATAAGCGTCGCTTTAAACTTTTTTTATGGTTACCAGGTTAGAGTTACAGAGGAGGTCTAGTGCTAGAATTATTGCTCTCGCTCTGACGATCACGGTGATACCTCACATGTGTGATTTGAACACCGTTTTCATATGCGGGTACGACTTCCATATGCTTTTTTTTTTGTTGCGCAAGCTCGCGGGGAGGGGGGCGCTTTAAATTATTTTATTTTTTTCTTATTATTTATTTTATTTATTTTTATAATATTAAATTGTGTGTTTTTTTTTTTTTTTACATTTTGATCACTTTTATTGCCATCACAAGAAATGTAAACATCCCTTGCGACAGTAATAGGTGGTGACAGGAACTCTTTATGGAGGGATCGGGGGTCTACTGTGTACTTTTTTAAATCCGGCGCCATTGGCAGCCGAGAAACCCGGAAGAGACGTCATGGGTTCCCTGATATAGGGAAAGGCGATCAATGATGTCACACGTCCAGCCCCGCCCCCCTACAATTGGAACACATATGGAGGTCACACTTAACCCCTTTAGCACCCCCTTGTGGTTAACTCCCAAACTGCAATTGTCATTTTCACAGTAAACAATGCATTTTTATAGCACTTTTTGCTTTGAAAATTACAATGGTCCCAAAAATGTGTAAAAATTGTCCGATGTGTCCGCCATAATGTCGAAAAAAAAAAAAAAAAAAAAACCGCTGATCGCCGCCATTAGTAGTAAAAAAAAAAAATGCAAAAAAACTATCCCCTATTTTGTAAACGCTATAAATTTTGCGCAAACCAATCTATAAACGCTCATTGCGATTTTTTTTTTACAAAAACAGGTAGAATAAATCGGCCTAAACTGAGGAAGTTTTTGGGGATATTTATTATAGCAAAAAGTAAAAAAATATTGACTTTTTTTTAAAATTGTCGCTCTATTTTTGTTTATAGCACAAAAAAGAAAAACCGCAGAGGTGATCAAATACCACCAAAAGAAAGCTCTATTTGTGGAAAAAAAAGGACGCCAATTTTGTTTGGTAGCCACATCACACGACAATTGTCAGTTAAAGCGACGCAGTGCCGAATCACAAAAACTGTCCGGGTCCTTTACCTGCATTTTGGTCCGGGTCTTAAGTGGTTGATGAAGGTACAACATTTAGCAACTTATTGCTACACTTAGGAGGTACCTCTCTTCTTTTATACCCTGTAAAAAAAATGCCTGGATATACAAGTGCTTTGGATTACAAGCATGTTTCTGGAACAAATTATGCTTGCAAACCAAGGTTTTACTGTATACACAAAGGTTTTGTCTATTTATTTATATTTTAAACTGAATGGGTTGTTTTACAAGGTGAGGGTTTACATATACTTTAACCACCTCCTGCCCGCCGTATAGATAAATGCTGGCGGGTGGGGTGCTCTCTTATTCTGGGACAATTTCATATGACATCTCCCAAGTCTCACTGCCCATCGCGGTGATTGCACTGTGTCACCGGGACACTGCGCAACCCAAATCTCGGTAGAGAGCCAATGACGCACCTCTGTCCAATCACAGCTGATCACATGTAAACAAGGAAATACTGGTTATCGGCTCTCCTCGCCTCACACGGACTGAGTATGAAGAGAGGAGAAGAACCCATCAGCGGCATCTCCATGCAAGGGAGACTGTATAGATAATCAGGGCACCGATCATCAGTGCTGCTCCAATATTGCCCAGCAGTGATGCCAGTCAGTGCCCAGTGATGCAAATTTGTGCCCAGTGATGCCAGTCAGTGCCACCTATCATTGCCCATCAGTTCTGCATATTAGTGCCTCGTCAGTGCCGCCCCATCAGTGGAGAAAAAAACTACATGTACAACAAAAAGATCATGCACCTCTTTGGGGCGGAAATCTGAATTACTGTATATCAGGGCATGTACAAAACTACTGCAACTTTTTTCGGACACATCTCTGTATAGTGTCATGTAGTGTACAGAGTTTTCGCAGCTGTGCAGTCTGAATAGTCCCAGCTGTGCTGTACAAACATTTCTTGTGATGTATGGCTGCATTGTTTACTCCCAGAAATGCGTTATAATCACCAGCAAATAACTGGCTGAAAGAGCTTCCCACACCATAGCAAAACAATCAATAGTCTACATTTCCACTCACCCCACATTTCATGAAATACATCTTTAATTACTCAGTCTTTTCTTTTTTTAAATTCATTTTATTTTGAGAGCTAGCAATATTAACATTTACAATAAAAAACAAAATTTAATTCACCATTTTTTAGGTTAAAACACCAAAACAGCTCAAACAAACAAACAAAACAATTAAATCCACAAAATATTAAATAGTTAAAAAACAGCAAAAATCACATTAACAATTCCTCCAAGTTTAATAAATATAAATTAAATGTTTTAAATTTAAAATGGCTCTACAGAAAGATCACATTAATTCATTTTTTCAAAGGTTAAACAATATATATATATTATATATAAAAAGACATTAAATAGTTTGCCATAGACACACTCATGAATTAAGCATATGCTTTAAAAGATCAGCTGTACACCTTCTATAGTGGTGGGAGAAAAGACTATAAAAAAAGAATTTGAAATCAAATAAATTAAAAAAGCATACACATTTCATTTGCAGAACATGTACCGGTATATTCTGCAAGCTGAACAAATGTTCATATAAATACAGCTTATGACACCAGGAAGAACAAAAGTACCTTATGAATCCACTAAACACCTATTGTTTCATTCATAAACTATTTAAAAAAAGTTTTAAAAACCCTCCTGATGAATATGTAACAGTTTCAGATTACCAGTCCTGAATATATTTAAAATCCGAAAGGGAAAACTGAAACAACGCACTCCAGAGTTACAGTGGAACAATAAAAAAACGCTTCCATCCCCACCTTGGTTTGTATTAAAAAAAAAAAAAAAAGAAAAAAAAAAAAAAAAAAAGAAGAAGGGGGGCGTGAGGTCCATAAAGAAACATGTACATCTTGAAAAAACTGTTACTTTGGGATCCCACAATAGCTAATCACATGATCTCTGCAGAAGGGGAGAACCGGATTTCACACTGGCAGATCCTCGCCTTCAGTGGAAATCATATGACAAAGTGCCTAGGCCAGCGACGGCGAACCTTGGCACCCCAGATGTTTTGGGACTACATTTTTCATGATGCTCATGCACTTAGCTGTGTAGTTGGGCATCAAGGGAAAGAAATACAGTTCAAAAACATCTAGGGTGCCAAGGTTTGCCATCACTGGCCTAGGCTTTCCTTTTTCTGGCTTGCTGCGGTGAGGCCTGAAGCAGAAACTTCAAGTCATGTAAGAGTTTTAGAATTTTCCTTTAGCACATTTCAACTTGGAACCAGGGTGGTGGCCAGGAAAGCAAGGTTGTGAAATTTCACTTCAGTACTGAAGTTGCCACTGACGACTCATTTTTTAAGGGGCATGTTCCAGGGCTGTCATCCTTATCCTTTTTACCATCTGACCTGGAACCCAGAACCGTAGCTCCCGAATCTCTTCCCATGAGGCTGAACAAAAGAATTCTAAAATGTGACTACATAAGTACAGTTTGTGCACTACACAAATATCTCCGTTCCTGTAGCTGTGGGCAATTTTTACATCCCCATTTATATGTATGAAAAAAGTTCAGATGGATTTGCTGGAATGTCAATTGTTCTTTTAAACTACCATATTAGGCAAAAGGTGGCTTGGATCAGCATTTGCCAATGTTCTTGTGGGTTACTGATCAGGAATTTGGACAAGTGTTGAGAAAAAAATAAAAATAAACAATTCTTCCATTACAATGCCACCATTATCCCCAATATTTCAGTTTAGGTAAGCTCTTTAAAACTACTCAGCATTTATTGGATGGTATTAAAAGCTGCTTTACTCAAATCGGCTTGTTTTAAGGGTTACCGAGCCTTTCAATTATATAAGCAAGTCATTTACAGAACGGTCTGACGGATAAAGGTTGCTTTAGTAGCACTTGGGTTCCTGCAATAAAATGATTGCATGGAAAGATTATTGGTTTAGAATATCTAATAAGAATGTTAACAGCCAAAAGGTTTAAAAAAAAATGTTTTAAAAGAGAGTTAAAAAAAATGCTTAAATAAAAAGCAACGTCCAATAAAAAAAAACACACAGTATAAATAAAAGGCATAACTTTTTTTTAGTGTTGGATAGAGTAGAGGGAAATTAGAACACCTCTCAGGTTTATAATGCTGTCTGTGGTGAGATTCACCCTCCATTTCTTCTATTTACGGTTATCCCTGTAAATCTCAAATTTTGAGGCATCGGGATTCCTTCACATTGGAGGATTTCTTTTCACTTCCTGTTTTAGCTACGGGACGGGAAATCTCTCAAGTACGAAACACGTGGTACAAAAAAATCCATTTACTCTATAGTTTTGTTCACACCCGTGTGTTTTAAAAATAAAATAAAAAAAGTCCTGCATGCTGTATATTTGATGCGCTCTTACGATAACATGCATTTCATAGAGTTTAATGGTAGCACGCCTGAATGCAACAAAAATACACACAGATGTGAACTGGCCCTATCCAAATGCCTTCAATTGTACTTTAACTGGTTAAACTTTTAAAAATGGCTTGAAAGTTCCTGTAGTGTGGAGTTCCTCCAGCAACAGTCTCCTCTGTTACTGCCTTTGGGCCAGAGAATTCAGAATATGCCGGTGTCTTGTCAAGCTGGTTCCTACATCGATATGGTTCCTGTGTTGACTGCGCAGGCGCAGTAGGAGGCCACGGAAATCTCCGAGGCTCAACAGCCAATTGTCAGCTTAGACACGCCGCTCTACACAGCAAGGGGGTGGATGTGATATTGAGCAGTGCTTTTTTGATTGGTTATTTACGCCGTGGATAATCAATCAAAAAAGCACTGCTCAATATCACATCCACCCCTTGCTGTGTAGAGCGGAGTGTACTATAGAGTGTATAATCAGCCATCGGGAGCGAGCGCGTCTACAGCTGACGAACAGCTGTTCCCGCTCTGAGTTTTCCGTCGGCTCGGAACCATATCGATGGTAGGAACCAGCTCGTTAGAACACCGGAAATGAGTAGGGGAACTTAGTGCCTGGATTTTACTTTTTTTATTTTACACACAGACTTCCCCTATAGCCCTCTATCCAAACTACAGGAATAATTTAAAGTAAAGAACTAAATCAACGTTGTAATCCAGGGGTGTCAAACTCAAATTCATAGAGGGCCGCATCAGCAGTTTGGTTGCCCTCAAAGGGTCGGTCGTATCTGCACTCCACCATATTGTTCAGTGTGAGCAGTCTCCGATAAAGTTTTCTTGCGCTGCATAGGGACGCAGCGCAGGGTTCAGGAGTGCGCTGCGTAGGGAGCGCAGGGTTCAGGAGTGCGCTGCGCAGGGTTCAGAAGTATGCTATGCACAGTGTGCAACAACCGATTTCATCCCTCCTCCTGGGTTCTGACCTCACCGCCCCCCCCTCCAAAAAAAAAAAAAAAGAAACTCTGACATCTATGCTCTCTCCTTCCTACTATTAGGAGTGGGGTTTTATAATATTTCAGTTAATGGAAGCTACATATGTCATATTTACACTATAATACTTGTTGCAGCACTTGGGATCAATACCCAGTAGGGTTTATTTTTTTAACCTTTTTGAATTTTTTATATATATATATATATATATATATATATATATATATATATATATATATATATATATAGAAAAAAAATCAAAAAGGTTAAAAAAATAAACCCTACTGGGTAGTGAGTCCCAATCACCGGTGCTGCAAGAAACCTCAACATCATTGTGCAAATAAAGTACAGAACATTTAATAAAACAATTATTATTATACAGGATTTATATAGCGCCAACAGTTTACGCAGCGCTTTAATTAATCAAATAGAATACAATAATTGTAAGATAGCCCTACTGGGTAGTGAATCCAAATCACCAGTGCTGCAAGAACACACAGTTGTGCAAATATATAAATATACAAACTAATTTCATATAACAATAAAAAGCATCCAAAAAACATGGCTATGAATGAACATGTTATATATATATACACATATACACATATACACACACATATATATATATATATATATATATATATATATATATATATATATATATATATATATATATATAAATAAATAAATAAACTCATTTTATATAATTATTAATATTTGTTCAATTCAGTTTTTTTTTGTTTTTTTTTTAAACACTGGTGTTTTGGATTCATTGAGAGAGACATTGGGATCAGAGAGACAGGGGAGCTGAGGGAAATGGGGAGGAGGGGAAGACTGAGAGATAACGAGAGACTGCTAGCCCTACCTTCCATTGCAGTGTGTCTCCTTTGATCCTTCCGGCGGCTCCCTGGCAGCGTGTCCGTCCTCTGGGTCCCCAGTCAGCCTGTTCCCCAGGAAGTTAGAGCAATCCATGCTCTGGAGGCACGGGAGATTCTGCTCCCACCTGTTCTCACCTCTTGGGGGGGCGGGGTCAGGGGGCGAGGTCAAGAAAGAGGTAGCCGTGGTTGAACTATTCTCCTAGGCTCTCAGGCCTATCTGTCCTCGGCTCCTCGCTGATCACCGCCATGAGAGAGATCCCCCTGCTGACGTGGACGGCTGCGCGGGACACATGACAAGGCCTGGCGGTCGGAATTTCCGTTCAAAAGCTCCCATCGGACTTTTGCTGTCGGAATTTCCGATTGTGTGTATGGGGAATTAAGAGTAGTAGCCCATAAATGTTGGTTGGGAGACATTGATCAGTTCTTGAAAATCTTCCCCTTTTTAAACGTTCATGTTCTGTATTTGGGTGAATACTAAACCAAGTACTGAAATACTTGGAGAGAATGCTGCTCTGGGTCTATTTGGTCATATGAACTTTGCTAATGGGAAAATCAACCAGTCGGAAAGCTGAAGCTGCGTTTCAACATAAATTAAATGGCCAGACTTAGGGGTTCTAATCCCTACCCACCCTATCAAAAAAAAAAAAAACTTTAAGTTAACATTTTTGAGATCTGTCAAAAGGTCCTGTGCACGTTCCAAGCACAGTATTTAAAAAGTTACTTGCCACCATCACTTGTCTGCTGCTATTCATTGAAATATGACAGCATGCCGTTGTTGTAGTATGGTCAAACGAAGGGGACAGCTGGCAACTCCGTAAATCCTTTAAATTCTTTGTCACATCAATGAGTAAAAACAGTGGTTGACGTGTTTCGGCAATAAGCCTTGATCACAGCACAGCTGACTCACTGATATGTGACAATAAAGAATTTAAAGAGTTCCACTGTCCCCTTCGTTTGACCATTCTGTCTATTGGTGCCTCAGCCTGAGCACCCGCAACACGGCATCCACCTATTACTGAGACCCCCATGACTCCACTGTTCTGAGCGATGCACTTGTCTTTCCTTGCATTTTTGTAGAAGTCTCAAAAAATTCCCAGAACTGTGAGGAGCCTGCTGAAACCTATGAAATAATTTTTTAAAGTGACCCTGTCAGGGTTTCAAAAAAAAAAAAAAAATGAATATATGTGTATGAATAAATAAAAACACCATGTTACTTAGCTTTCCAGCAGCCTGGACCTTAAAATATCATCACAGAGTCAGTGGATTCTCCTGATGGCTCATATGTCAATAAAGGACATACAATCTGGCTGGAAGAATCAATGTAGGCGGAGAGCAGTGAAGAGGCCGTATTTTAAAACAAAAAAATGATTTTTGAAAGTGCACAAAACTATAACTATACAAGAAAAACTGAAATAAAAAGTAAATTTTACATGTAAACACAAAAATATTCTGCTCAGCATTTATAACATTTCCAAACTGAACACTGCGCTAGCAGTCATGGACTACAAACTGCCCTCCCACGCTACGGTTTGGGAAGAACAGGGATCTATGAAATGCATCTGAATAAGCAAAGCTTACAATGCAAACTGTGGGAGTATTATATAAAAGGAGGAAAAATTCCTCATCTGCAAATCCGCCTACCTCCAAATTTTAATCCCATGAGTGATCTAGGGACATTTTTTTTTTTTAAAACTACTTTGGGTTTAATTTTTTTCTCAAGAGGGTGACAGAACTTTGTTAGCCTGTGCTGCATTGCTTTTCTCTGCTTTTTATACATGTGCATGTATAGGTTTAAATCTATTTAAAAAAAAAAAGAAAATGTAAAAAACGAACTGCTGTCAAGCAAAATTTAAACTGCAAGACAATGAAAAGTCCCAAAGTTCTAAAGCAGAATATAAGACCTGTTTTGTTCCATTAAGAATCATATTAAAGTGTTATTAAACCCGCATAAGTAATGAACCATATAGTTCTGGTGACCATGTTAAATATGTGCCCTAAACTTAACAGGCCTGTAAATTATCTTGTATTCTACTTCCCAGGGCTTTTTTTCAGCAGGAACGCAGTTCCGGCACCTTCAGCTCTGAATGTATGTAATGGCAAGGGGTGTTGAGGTGTACTGGAGGGTCTATTGATGCTGGCTGAGGGGGGATTCATTGTTGCTGGAGGGGATCTATTTTTACAGGGGGAGGGTCTATTGTTGCTGGGGAGGTCAGTTGTCGCTGGTGGAGGATCTATTGTTGTTGGGGGGCTCTTATGCTATTGGGAGACAATCATTGCTGGGAGACATAAACTGTTGAAGAAGGGGTATATTGTTGTTAGCTGTTAAGAGTCTATTGTTGCTGGGTCTGCTCCATTGTTGGCTATAGGGGATCCATTTTACTTCATATCATTAACAAATTACATACAAATTATTTAGCACCATAAATTGATAATTGGTTCTGTATCCATTACCGAGGAGGTGGGTAGAGGGTGGAACCAGGGTATAGTGCTCAGAGGTGGGTAGGGGGTGGAACCAAGGAATGGTGCTTGGAGGTGGGTAGGGGGTGGAACCAAAGAATGATGCTCAGAAGTGGGTAGGGAGTGGACACAAGAGGTGACTCGGAAGGAGGGAGTTCCTGCACCTATTCTCTGAGAAAAAAAGCCCTGCTACTTCCTAATCCAACCAGTTTCCTGTTTTAGGTTGGCTCCATTGCCTTGCTGAGTCCCTTGGAGCTACCCTTGCATGCACACGTACATATGCTCCCTGTTTATATAGGCACAGCCCTGAATCTGAACACTCCCAATGCAAGCCCTGAAGGCCCTTTGCTGCATTTTTGTAACTTTGCCCCAAATAAGCAAGGCCACAGTGTCTCCAACGTCCATGAGAAAACCAGGGCTGTATGAAGCCTGAGCCCTTATCTGAAAACAACCATGCTGAAACAGACAGGTTAAAATTGAAGCACCACCATCCATACTCAGAAGAAGAAATGAACAGGTATTTATAGGACATCTCTCACGAGTCCATCCTTGCTATGATGATTTCAGATAGAATAAAAGCCCCAAAAATGAAAATAAATTAACTCTTTCTTAGCCAAATTATGGATAACTAATGCATCTATTCTGTCAAGCAAAAAAGTGATCCAAGTTTAATCAAGACCTGCGCAAACTGTGGACACATCATTCAAGATACTTAAAGACCAACGCCAGGGGCACTGCAAGGGTTAAATGCTTGTCAAGTCTATGGTTGGAGGAATAAGGTGCTTTCTTCCTTCCTCCGGTAGGCTTCCTCTATCCATGCAACTGGTCTTCTATAAAGGCCCGTACACACGATCTGACTTTTTGACAACAAACCTCCGACGGACCTGTTCTGCTGGTCGGAAAGGCTCCCTGCTGGCAGAACACAATGGCGCTGTGCGAGGGATTCCCTCAACACTTAATGTGTAAGTGGGGGAACCAAGCAATTTTCTTTCCTGCCACCCATAGAGGCAGGAAAGAAAATTGTAAAATATATGGCTTGCCTAAGTAATACAATCCCTTCCTCTACCCCCTAGCGTTAACAAGCATTAAACCCTTGGGTCACTGCAAGGGTAATTTTTCGAGCTTTCAAGAGCCCAAAGCGGACGCTTGGAAAATAAAATTGTATAAAAATGGGAGTCGGGGGGTGGTGGGATGTCCTCACTGCAAAAGTAATTTTTTTTTCATTAACCCGGAGTCAAGCTTTCCGGATTCTGAAAAAACCAACAAACAAAAAGTCTGAAATAAAATTTACAAATCGTAATCTTTTGCTGCCCGGCCTTAGAATTTGATCTTTTCCCCCCAGAAAAGTTAGGCGTTAAATCTTGTAATCCCTGGCTACTGCATGTCATAGTAATTTCAGGTCCCATGACACCTTCCTTTTAATGCTTTTGCATAGAGCAAGTCTTAATAGTTAAATAAACATAACAAAATACTATGATGCAACAAAATAAAAAAACACAACCTGAGTATTAAAAAATAAAAAAATAAAAAATTAAAAGAACTGCACATAACCGGCCATAAGTACACACTTAAATTATATACATACACATATCATTATATACACCCAAGAAGTCTCTAGAAAGCCAGACATTAACATGCTTATCCAATAAGATGGTGCAAAGAGCAATAATGATATCTGCTGAAACCCATAAACAGTCTGCTTTCTTTCCACCATCCAACTGAATATTTCTGTGCATTGATAAACTTCAATATGAACAGATCAGAAAGATAAAGTGCATGAGTTGATCAACAACAGAGGTGGCTATTTTGTAAAAGAAGCCAAAACTCCACATTGGTTCAGCCAGTCTCAAGGAATTCATGATATGGCTGACTTATGTGGGGTGCGATTGGCTCCACTAAAACCAAATGGAGTCTACTGTGGCCGTTAGGACACACAATGACTTTCTTCACATTGCATGGAGATTGATGCACTTTAAACCTGTCCAATAAAGTCATCTATAGAATTTAAGCTGTGCTAAATAATACGACAGATGGACAATACCAAACACACAGCGTTAACAATATGGATCCCACCATCTGTTGTTCATGTGGCCTCTTCCATGTTTTCTTCTACGTATACTGCTCCAAAACAGCTGCAAGGCTGGGATTAAGCATGGAGGCGAGCTGCAAGGGCGTTCGCCCCTCTCGGTCGCGATGCTGCAGGTTCGATCTTGAGGCGAGGTAGACAACGACAGGAAGGTGGCCTTCACGAAGAGCCAGGTGGATAGGAAGAGACCCCGTGACATCGGGCACGTTAAGATCTGCGCCGTACTGAACCAGGATCTGCAACGTGTCGAGGAAGCCTGTGCGAGCTGCATCGTGTGCCGGCGTTATTCCATGCGAGTCTTGAATGTTTGCCGTAGCTCCTTGTTTCAGCAGTTCTGATGCTATGGACGTACTACCGAACATCATCACCTGTAGGACAAATGTATATTAAGAAATGTATTCCAGACATGAAGGAAGAACCGACCAATCACAGTATCACCTAAAAGAAGAACTGCTCCTTATATCGTAGTCCTCCTGCCCCTCCCAGTCTCACACACACACACACACACACACACACACACACACTTGTCCCAGATCCAGCAAGTGTTCACCAATGATGATGCACAGCTACTTGTCAAAATACCACCCATGAGCTTTACACTCCCTTTTATTTCCTTGGAATGTGCATCAGGCCATAGATGAGATTTGCGCTTGATCTCCCGAGAGAGCAGTGAGGAAGACACAGCAATTATTGCTAGCGGCTATAGCCACTGGCAATAATCGCATGCTTAAAATCAGACATGCTAGTCGTTCGATGGTTTGACTTGGGCACAATCTGCCTGTCTGCACATGGATCCAATCTCAGCCAATCCCTGCTGAACCGCCTGAGATTTTAAATGTCCATGGCTTCAGGATGGGGTACAAACTTGTACTCAAATTTTATATAAAACACATGAGCGTGCAGAGCTTGAGTGAGGAACATTTGACAATCTGCAGTGCTATCTAGTCAGCGATATCTTTCTGGATTGGAAACAGGCTGTTATCCCTACAATATTTAAAATCTCCATTACAAGGTTTAATGCAAGTGCAACACTGGCCCCAATGAGTTTACAATAAAATTACTACACTATATGCGGTTTCCCCACTTTCTCTTAAGAGTGAAGTTAGTTTTTAGTTTAGCATTACTGAGCACCCTTTAAGGGACAGAGACATTACACAAACCTTAATGGACCCAGTTGCTAATATTTAAAAAGGACAAAGTACCACCAACTGCTACATATTTGACACGCCAATGGAAAGGCATTATTTGTCTTTTTACTTTAGAAGTCAACAACATCCTGTGAGTGCAGTGTGTGTTACACGGAGGGAAGAACATACCTTGATTGGGCACAATGCATGTTCATCATTTAGACTGATAGTTATCCACAAGAGCACTTTTATCCACGTGTAAGAAATATTGGATGTATGTGAATATGGTAAGTGCCGTCTTTACCCTGAAGGAGTGTTATCTACATTAATGGACAGTTACATGTCTTATTGACTGCAGTTCCATTAGAGAATTTTTTCGGTGTCCAAGACCCCTTTCACCCTGGGAGCGGGGTCGGCAGCAAAGCGCCGTTTTTGCAGAGGTTTTCGGTCGCTAGCAGGGCGCTTTAAACACACGCTAGCATCCGAAAAGGGGTTAAAAGCACCCACAAAGCGCTCAGTGCTGCCCATTCATTTCAATGGGCAGGAGCAGTGGAGGAGCTCCAAAGATGCTGCTTGCAGTTTTTTTTTTTTTTTTAACGTCCTGCCAGCGCATCGACTGCAGGGGAGCAGTTTTTTTCAGGCCCTATTTTTAGCCCAAAAGCTCCTGAAAACGCCCCAGTGTGAAAGTGGTCTAAATCTACAGCTCTGAACGTGTTTCCTCTGAGCCGGTTGGCTGTCTGAGATCACTTTCCATTTTTGTGAAGCAACACCCATATTTCACATCTGGGGATACAGGCTTCATTCAAACTTAAATTGAATCTCCTCCTTTCACCCGCTTGCGTATCTCTAACAATCCGGGGTACGCCCCCCCCCCCCCAGGGGATGGACAGCATTCCAATGGTGGCTAGACAAGGGGCTGCATCAAATTGGGCACTTTCTCACCCATAGGGGGCCCTTTAATCTGCACCATTGTGTATAAACCCTTGAGATTCCTTTGTCAAAACATTATTTCCAGATCTCACATTTTATGATCACTCTGGTCAGTGAAGCAGGATCTCCATCAGGTGACTTTCCTATGAAAAGTGGTATATTTATGGGCTGCTCTTTAGGTACACCACCTAAATTCTCTTATATGCAGGCCCAAGATAGAGACCTAAGGGGAGGACAGGGACTTGGGTCTCTGGCATAAATGTTTCTTAGGCCGGGTTAACACATGTGGCTGTGATTTCCAGCCTGTGGCGTTCCTGTTCACTGGTTGGGGGTCTGATTCAGGTTCGAATTTTTGCCTGAATTTGCACCTGAACCGAACCAAAAAATAAATAAAAAATGCACAGGACCCTTTTGGAAATCGCACCCCGGCTGTCCCGGACATGTGTGAACCAGCTTCTAAACGTGCTCCCATGTGTAAGCAGCGATGGTCTGCATTAAGGGGTATACAGTAGTAGGCCATGCAATGAAGAGCGCTGTACCATGACTGACCATGCCATTTAATTTATTCCCAGAGTTCAGCTTTAAAGCATTCATGGTTAGGAAAAAAGAATACAAGTTAAAGTGCTATTAAATACAAAACCTATAAATGCAATATATTGCTACCTCCTGTATTAGAGTGCCCCCACCCTGGATGGAAGAGCACAGGCTGCACCTTTGGACAGCAGCATTGTCAGTCTGGGGGGAGGGGAGCTTAAGATGTACTAACAGATTTAAAGTTAGTAAATACCTGAAGTCTTATGATTGCTGTACAAAGCTAATCACACACACACACACACAGTGCAGGAAATGGTGCGACAACAGAAAATTAAACCTCCGTCTGCCTAAGGGAGTACCACTCCTGTCAGCACAGAAAGGCAATAAATTACAGGGTGCTTTCCCGTCTTTGAATAGATCAAACAATGATCAAATTGCCACAGGTATGAGACTTAAAGCGGTAGTTCACCCTCCTTCACCCCATTATTCCATTACTTTCGGCATAGTAGCGCGAGCTACGGTATGCCGGTCTTAAATTTTTAATCCCCGTACTCACTGTGCTATTGTTGATTGAAGAATCCGACTCCCGCGGGGAATGGGCGTGCCTATGGAGAGGGAGGATGATTGACGGCCGGCTCTGGCACGTCACGCTCCCCGAAGACAGCCGGAGTAGGTCTCGGCTATTCACAGCGCCTGCACACAGGCTATGCGCAGGCGCCGTGAATAGCCAAGCCTATTTCGGCTATTTCCGGAGAAGCGTGACGTGCCACGGCCGGCCGTCAATCACCTTCTCTCACCATAGGAACGCCCATTCCCCGGATTCTTCAATCAACGATAGCACGGTGAGTACGGGCATAAAAAATGTAAGACCGGCATACCGTAGCTCGCGCTACGATGCCGAATTTAATTGTCTGATAAAAAAAAACTTTTTTTTTTTTTTTAACAGGGCGAACCCCCGCTTTAAGCTGGCCATAGACAGTATTTTTGGGCAAAAAAAAACAAAAACAAAAACAGGGGTACACACTAAGAAAACATGCCAAAAAAAATCGTCCAGTTTTCCTCAATGTTTTACAGCAAGCTGGAACCCAGGATAGAAATGAAATAATGTACAAAAATTCTAGCACAACAAAAGGCTTTTTTTTGTCATTTATTGTTGGAGCATGCGCAGTCCCTCACAATCAGATTTTTCTTGCATTTAAAAAAAAAAACACACACACACTTCACATTCGTTCTGTTCACGTATGAGGGGAAAAAAATGGATTTTCGATTTGCAAAGTCAGAATCAGATGTTGAAAGTTGTGTGCACACTATATGAAAATTCAACGATCGTGCCTCGTATGGAATATTTCATCCAATTTTCTCATAGTTTGTACCTCCCTAACAGATTCATCCATCCACACAAATGAAGTGGATGGAGGAATCCCATCAGCCAGTACATTCTATTCTGTCTGAATACACTGATTAGTAAACTCCAGCTAAGCTGCGGCTCTCCGAATGTGGGAAAATTCATGGAAATTTATTCTAGGCCTGTGCATGAACCCAAAATGTACAATTGAATGGAAATACTTGTGATGTGCCTTCTATTTTGATAGCACACAGTGATATGGGAAGCCTTAGGGCTCTTTCACATGGGCGGCCTGTCCAGGACCGCCTGCCAGTTTTTTAGGCGGACCTGAACGGGCGCTCTGTGCTCCTCTATGGAGCCGAGGATGTCAGCGGTGACATCCCTGCTGACATCCGACCCGCCAAAGTGTGACGGAGGAAAAACCTACTTTTCCATCCGTCTGGCGGATCGGATGAACACGGACAGACGGTCCGCGTTCATCCGATCCCCCCATAGGGGAGAGCGGAGAAAAGACAGGGCGGTCCCTGCACAGTGTGCGGGGACCGCCCTGTCATCCGCCGGCTCAGTGGGAATCAACGGAGCGATTTCCGCTGAGCAAGCGGAGGTTCACGGGGTGGATCATCACTGATCCGCCACGTGTGAAAGGGGCCTTAGTCATGCATTATTTGTTTTTGGTAAAACAAGAAAAGAAATTCATACATATAGTAATAAACATTAAAAAAAAAAAAAAAAATTGGCACAATTATAGCTTTCCTTTTATGTGAAAATTTAACAATTTTTTTTTACTTTTAAATCTTGACACCATTTCTGTGTGGGTATAAATAAAATAAAAAAACTACAATCTCCTGCACACCTGCAACGCGGTCCTCCCGAAGTGGTTGAGACAGTCGGGATGTATCCTCTCTTGATGCAGCAGTCTCTGCACCTCCTCCATGTCCCCCTGGGCTGACGCCTTTGTCAGGAGGTCTCCAGCACTCGTCTCTTGAAGCAACATTGGGGGTTTACAGATGAACACCTTTAGGAAAACACACAGTAAATGTATGCCATTTGTATGGAGTGGGAGAGACACATACAGACACAAATACCAAAAGAATGCATCACTCAGATCATCCGATTAAACTTTTAATTAGTTGCAAACTTTAAAAAAAGTCATTCCATTCCATTTTCATTCCATAAATTATCCATGTATATCACGCTAGTGCTTCGAAAACAATAAAAAATTCTCAGTCATTTTAAAGAATTGACTATTAATCACCTCAATACTGGGCACTTACACCCCCTTCCTGCCCTGGCCAAATTTTCAGCGCTCTTGCATTTTGAATGACAATTGCGCGGTCACGCAAAACTGTACTTAGATGATTTTTTTACGGTTTTCATCCCACAAATAGAGCTTTTTTTGGTGGTATTGAATCATTGCAAAAAAAGACAGAAAATTTGGAAACAAGAAAACGTTTTAGTTTCTGTCAGACGATTTCGTAAGTAATTTTTTTCCTTCACTGATGTGCGCTGCACTGATGGGGCGGAACTAATATGCAGCACTAAAAGCCAGCAAAATCTTTATTTTTTGCTAGCAATTTTACTTAGAAGCCCTAAACATATACTTTTTTAGCAGGGACCCTAGAAAATAAAATGGCGGTTGCTGCAACATTTAATATCACACTTTATTTGCGCAGCAGTCTTTCAAGCACAATTTTTTTGGAGGGGAAATACACCAATGATATAAAAAAAAAAGAAATGTAAAGTTAGCGGAAAAAAAAATTGTATAACGTGAAAGATGATGTTACGCTGAGTAAATTGATACCCAACAGGTCATGCTTTAAAATTGTGCACGCCATTGTGGAATGGTGACAAACTACGGTACTTAAAATTTCCATAATTTTTTTTTACAGGTTACCCGTTTAGCGTTACAGAGGAGGTCTTGCGCTAGAATTATTGCTCTCTCTACAATCGCAGTGTGATTTGAACACTGTTTACATATGCAGGCGAGTATGAGTTTGCTTCTGCGGGCAAGTTTGGAGGGAAGGAGCGCTTTAAATAATTTTTTTTTTATTTTACGCTGTCCCTTCATTTTTTTTTCCTATTACAAGGAATGCAAACATCTCTTGTAATAGAAATAAGCATGAGAGGTCCTCTATTTTTTTTCTTATTTTATTTTTAAACTGTCCCCTAAATTTTTTCCTTTCCACTTTTCTTCCAAAAATCCTGTCTGCCCGAGAACAGGAAGCGATGTCAGACGTCGCTCCTGTCCTCCAAGGGCATAGAGCTGAGTGGGGCCCATCTTGCCATTCACTCTGTTTCCTGCCTAGCCATCGGCCGCACCAGATCGGTTCCGGGCTTCCCGATGAATGCGGTAGGAGGGGGAGCATCTCTCCCGCCACCTATAAAAGTCGACCGCCTGAAGAAAAAAAAAAAAAAAAAGGAAGAAGAATACTTAACTGTAAAGTAATGACGTACATTTAAAGTTAGGTGGTTGGCGAGTGGTTAAACCCGCAGTGATGGCGAGGGGAGGAAGTATACAACTATTGAGGTAAGATTTTCAGTTACAGAGCACAAGTTCCAGGAGCAGTCAGCCAATGCATCATTTACGGAAATCCAGATGCAAAGAGGCTTTGATTCAAGTAAATCTGCTGAGATATATAAACAGACGTTGTGGTTTTGTGGCCAGGGTGCGGAGGGGGGAATGCCCGGTCATTTCCTTGTGTCTAACACCTTATGATTTACACTGAAACAGCGACAAGTGTTTATATGGTATAAATGTAAAATCCTATATTCATTTCCGCAATGTATGTCAATTATTTCTAGCCTACTATTAAGCTGAACAATTTAGAAATTTGTTAACTTTGTGAAGATTCCCACACACCTGAGTCACTATGCCCTGTAGGAGGCACTGCTGTGTCACACATTTCACAGAGCCTTCCTTCCGTACTACAGAGGTGCTGAGAGGAGGAGAGTACAGGAATCACTGTTTACAGGCAGCAAGGTACCATGGGATATTTCGTTTTCAGCACTGTCGCATGTTGAATGACAATTGCGCGGTCATGCAACACTGTACCCAAAATGAAATTTTTATGTTTTTCCCCCACAAATAGAGCCTTCTTTTGGTGGTATTTGAACACCTCTGCAGTTTTTATTTTTTGCACTATAAACAAAAGAGCGACAATAAAAATATATATGTTTTGTAGCAAGTAAATATATATCCAATAAAAATAAAAAATGAATTCAAACATCTTCACAAATTTTGGCAAAAACCTATTCTGCTACATGTCTTTGATAATGAAAAAAAAATCCCAAAAAGTGTATGCCGATTGGTTTGTGTGAAGTTAAAGCGTCTACAAACTATGGTATATATACTGGATCAGGGACCTATAATGGGACTGCGATAGTGCAGCAGCCAATCTGACACTAACTGACATAGGGGGGGGGGGGGGGGCAACCAACTGCCACTGACATCACCGGTGATATTAATATAGTGATCTGCGATGTTATACACTGTCACTGTACCAAGGAAACTGACTGGAAAGGGGTTAACATCAAGAGCAATCAAGGGATTAAATGTGTGCCTTGGACTTGGGGGGACCCAGGCTGGGGGGTGGTGCGGTGGGAGGTTAGCTGGAGGCATTCAGGCGCCCCCTTCCCTCGTGCTCGCCCATCCGGATCGTCCCTTACTTTATACGATACACAATCATTTACTTATTTCCCGGGCGGCTGGCCGGCTCTTACATGCGAGAGGGTTCCTCTTCGGAGGATGGTTCCGTTTTACAATTAGCAATCTGGCGGTCATGGCTCGGCTCACCCGTTAGGGGGGTGGAGACCTTGCCACTGACCCGTTACCCGATTATGGTTCTTTCCACACTTTGTTGACTTTAAAGGATTTCTGTGCATGTTTGTCGTTTGTTTGTCTATTTTATATGGAACAAAAAATAAATGACTCGTGCAACATTTGAAGCCGACACCTTTGGCAAAAGTTTATGGTGAGGTATCGCCTTGTCTTTCATTAATTAAGATTATATTAAAAAAAGTTTGCCTAACTATAAAAGTGTTATGCTTTTTACTACAGATCGCTTTGTTTCTTACCTCTGCTTTGCAGAGATAAGAAACAGGGCGATTGTCAACACGGGGCTCTGGGCTGTAATGCGACACATTCAATCAGCAGGTCTCTGCCAGTAATCATTGGCTGGGACTTGCTGACAAACTCCTACTGTGTACAATCACATGAGCATGCCCTAAACACAGAAGCAAGCAGCGCTGTGGGGGTATGTCGCCTTGCCTGTGCAGCCCACCCGTCTGCAGTAAATTGTGGGCGGGCAGTCCGCAAGTGGTTAATAGCTTCTGTCCATAAATTACTGACACTTCATTCTACATGTTTCCTGCTTTGTTCATCTTGAGCAGCCAAAATGACCCCTGTTGTCTGTAACCCTTAAGTTTACCATTGATGGATTGAAATTTGTCCAGTTCACAGGGACTGGACAAATTTCGATCCATCTACGACTGGTCCTATTGGAGAGCAGTCATTCTACTGGTCACCTACTCCAGAATGGACTTGCTGGAAAACTTTAGTTCAATTAGCGCTGCAGCACTGATCAGTGTATTCTGACCGATCTTCCGCTGTCAGAATGCAATGACACAGCAGGGAGTATTTATTGTTTTTTCCCCCTCAGCCTGCTGGCTAATTGAGGAAAAACTGAGCCTGCATCATCACTTGAAGACCAGGCTTTTTCTGGCAAATTCTGTTTGCAAGTTTAAAATCAGTACTTTTGCTTTTTTTTTTTTTTTATACCCTTCAAAACATTATACATTATTTTTTTTAGTAATGGCAATCGTTTCAATTTTTGGGGGGAAAAAAAACATTTGAAAGTGGATGTAAACCCTCACATATACCCAGTGAAGTGAACAGCCTCATATAATACACAGAGATGAAACAAATCTCCCTACATATTTTTTACATGTACATCTGCAGTCTTTCCCTTTCTACATTCTTTATAAAGTGCACATCGTGTTAGAAAATGTTCTTGCCGTGTCGGCAATGGGAGGTGAGTCTGGGCATACACTGTGTGACAGCTGATTGGAAAAAGGCACCCCCCCTCCCCCTCCACAGAGTCAGAGGAACGAAGATACTTGCAGAGCTGTGCGGTGAATAGACAAGCTCCCTGCTCATCTGTCTCTACGTTCCCTCCCCATTACAAATTTCCAGCTGCTTTTATCGCCTGAGTCGAAGAACTTGTCAGAAGTTATCATTCTGATAACAGAGGAAACGGAGCAGCAAAAAAAAAAAAAAAGGAACTTAGCGAGAGATAAGCAAACACTACAGATATATGTGCCCAAGTCAGATTTCATGAATGGGAATTAAAAAAATTATACATACACATATTGTTACACCAAGTAAATAGATACCTGGGGCTTGGCCAACGCCTGGGATGTGAGTCGCCGGAGTTCCGTCCATACCGCACAAATCCTTGATAGATTGGGTTTGCAGGATCTATCCTCAGGGGTCCCTTCCGTCTCCCTGGATCCCCAGGCGATGGTCAAATACGGCCCTGCAATGTAGGATGCACCGGGATTCACGCTGCCAATACGCCATGTCAACAGCTGCAAAATGGCACCGGCCAGCCTCATGCACAGAATCACCGCAAGCCATCCTCTGCCTCCTCATTGCAGCAGTGTCCAGGGAAGGGCGAGTCACACCACATCCCCAAGTGTAGCCCTGAGGACCCCCTCTTGTTCTCCAACCAGAGGACACTGATGATCCTGCTTCCCCCAATGCTGTATATGTCGCTGCAAGCCCTGCAGAGCCAACCCTGACACAGATCATGGAGGCTATACAGCGCAGTCATGCCTCGCTCACCACTCAAATAGACTCTATTAAATCCGACTTATCCTTCCTGAAACAGGTTGTGCACAATCTTCGGCACAGGGTAAAAAACGCATAGGGCCAATGGAAGATGAGACACGTCCCTTACAGGGCTCTGTCAGGTAGCGGAGCCGAGCCCAGGATTATACTGCTGACAAGCTAACAGACATGGAGGACCACCTGAGGCAGAATATTCTGTGCTTTCTGGGGTTCCCGGATGGTTCAGAGGAAAAAGCTCCTAAAGGCTTTCATGAAGCAATGGCTGACATCCACTTTTGGCGCCTCTACCTTCTCACCGTTATTTGCCATTGAGCGAGCGCATAGTCTCCCTCTGCATCCCCTACCCTCTGGGGCACCGCCACGCTTCATGCTTATGAAGTTACTACACTTCAGGGACAGGGAAGCAGTTCTCAGGGCCGCCAGAGAAAAAGGCAGGGTATCCTTTAATGGTAATGGGACCACCATTGTTCCAGATTTCACAGTAGCTCCACAGGAGCAGAAGGCTACTTTCCTGGCCATCAAGAAACGGCTGAGGGAGCTACAACTACCATACTGAATGCTGTACCCGGCACAGTTGCGGATTGTTTACAAAGGCAAGGCCTTTTTTTTCACAGATCCTAAAGATGCGGCACACTGGGTGGATACCCTGGCACCTCTGGATAGAAGGAATCAGAACCGGAGATCTCCTCCACATTGAAAGTAACCATCCTCTACTATGGTTATCAACCTCTTGTTTGCATCCCCCCCACTTGATCACTATTAGAGTGGGAAAGTGGGGGACAGGACAACCCATTCCTTACCATCATCTCATCATCCCTTCCCCATGTGAAGATGGGGACACTTTCTAACACCTTGTTACAGGTCACTTAGACATCGGTTATCCTGGATGACTACCAATGATACTCCCTTGATCCCACTTGGGACTACGCTCCTGCTATGTTTGGAACCGTTTTCCTCAGAACCTGGGTTACTAATCATATTTTGTTCTATGCGGACACGGATGACAGCCCGCTGCTTCAGACCTCTTTCTGCCTCTCGGGGTTTGTTGGCCGGGGGACTAGATTATCAGACACCCCCTGCTTTGCAGTTTTGGGATCAAAGATCTCATGTTGTTGGGAGCCAGGAGGGTTAGGGTGGTTTTGAATGTTGTGGGATCAAATGTTGGGGGATCCCCTTTTTCTCCCATTTTATTCTATTTTGTCCTTATTATGTGCTTCTTTGCCTGGTTGGCCATCTTATTGTCCAGTTACCATTTACAGAATGCACATTGTTATCTCACATGTATAAATTATTCTTGTCTGCACCCACTCCTCGAGGTGCACGGTACTCTTCCCTTTGGATGACCCTAGTGCACCACGAGAACTGGGTGTCCGTAATTATGACTTCCACTTACCTATGGCGAAGTTACGCCCGACTTCATGGAATGTTAAGGGTATTAACCCCAAAGTGAAACGTTCACTAATGTTCGATTATCTGGTGTGGCATAATCCGCATGTGATCCTTCTCCAGGAAGCCCATCTACGGGGCTCCAGGGTTATGGCCCTTAAAAGAGCTAAACTAGCATATGCCCTTCATTCCACATACTCCACGTATGCCAGAGGTACATCAATTCTTATAGCCAGACTCGAATGGCTGCTTCGTAATTCTTGTACTAGAACTCCTTGGTAAACCCTACACAGTAACTAACTTGTACCTTCCACCACCCTTTACTAAACAATTCTTTGAGCGAGTGATGGGTGTGATACTGGATCTAGCCGAAGGCCCTCTACTGATAGCTGGTGATTATAATACAGTACTTGACAACTCCATTGACAGGTTCCGCTGCTCTACACTACCTCCCACACCCCTAGCCTCATTCCTGTCCCAATTTGACCTGGTGGAGGCCTGAAGATGGAGACATGCGTCTGTGAAGGAGTTTTTGTGTCAGTCTGACTCCAAGGTACACTGTCACGTATAGATCTGTGTCTAATGTCGTCAAATATGCTTAATATGGTATCTAGAATAGAAGATCTCCCCAGGGCAAAAACCGACCACTCCCCTTTGATGGTGGACCTCGCCCTGGATGCACCTCCCTCATATCGGGTATGGAGATTGAACACACTGTGGTTAGCAGACCAAGCTGTCACGAACCAGAGTATGGCCGAAATGCTATCCTACTGAATAACCAACAGAGCTCCTCCGTTCCTGTGGTATGGGATCCTTTTAAGGCCACCACGCGGAGATCCTTTGTAGCAGCTATAGGACGGGCCCGTAGAGCATCCCAGTCCAGATTTTGGTGGACGCAGAGGGGAAACTTAGAGATGCGGAGGGCGTCCCCCACTCCTGACACGCACGCTGATGGCGACTTAGGGCCAGGGAACTGGAGTTGGTACTATTTGTGGGGGGCATACATTTTATTTGGGTACAGCATCGCACGACCACGCAATTGTCAGTTAAAGCAACACAGTGCAGTGTCGCAAAAAATGGCCTGGAAGGGAGTAAAAACTTCTCAAGTGACAAAAAAAATATGAAAAACATTTGTGTAAAGAGATATATATATATATATATATATAAAAAAATAAAGGGTGTTTATAAATGTGAATATGTGATCATATATCTTCTGTTTTGTTCTCAGCTGCATAAGGACCTCAGAGGGCTGAGGGAGGAGAGATGGCAAAACACTGACCTTCCCAGTGAATGGCTGTACGAGGGGGGGGGGGGGTCAGTACAGGTTTGATCATTGGAGGGGAGCACACTTAGTTTCCAGCACAACTAGAGAACTGACCAGGCTTCTAAATCTGCAGATTTTATTAAAATAGTACCTGGCCACTGGTTTAAAGAAAATCCTGCCGATACTGCCATAAATGTTTAGAGATTTCCTGTAAGAGCGACAATGCTCTGCTCCTCGTCTACCAGTTTCACACCTGCGTATTGACTCTGTCACGTGGATTTCCAATGGACACATGATGACATGTAAACACATTACATAGCCTGTCCTCAAATAAGTTATACAAAAAAAAAAAAACAGAATACCCAACCAACCTTTTGTGCTGTGTCACCAAGGATGTGAGGACGTCATTGAAGGACCACACCACCCACCACTTCCTTCTATACAATAGGATTAACGGATGACCCAACCCAATGATTCATCCATGACACCTTAAAGACCAGCATTTCCCTTTTTCTTCAGCTGACAACACAACCATAATACATACAAGACATCAGTGGGTGATGCCTATAACTTCATAGTACTACAATAATAATAATGAATTGTTTTTATGATGGTTTATACATTCGCTCTATATTAATGTTATAGATATATAACTAGGGAGGGTTAAAAATTCAACCCAATTCTGTAATTTTTCTTGGGGAAATTTTTTTTTTTTTTTTTTATTGCAACCTTTTTGCTATCAATTCCTCTGAAAGCACTTCGTAGCCTCTTCCTGTCTACATGCTCCAGTAATGGACGCACAGCATTTCTCCGGGCAGCTTTATTGATGGTGACATCACCAGACCCTGCTGATGTCACCTTGTCTCTATGGCAGCTTCTCTCAACCTTTTCAACACAGTAAACCCTTGGAATAACTTTCTGGTCGATCACAGAGCTTCTCCGCCCTGAACGCCAGCTGGCGGCGCATGTTTTTACTGCAACTAAATTGATCATTGCAAGGGCCTGGAAGACCCCGGTTCTCAGTTTCGAAGCAGTTAAAAACTGCATTAATGATATTATGGTTAACGTGAAACTCACTGCTGTGTTAGCAGATACCCACGATACATTTCTCAGGGTATGGCAACCCTGGGTGGCTAACAACCACCCTTCACGATTTAACCCAACACTACTTTCTCTTTGATAGGTCTCTGTTCCCCCGCCCCGTGGACCCACTTCTCTCTTTCATTCTTTCTTTCTATTTTTCTATTTCTTTTCCTCTTTCTCTTCATTGCTACTTGCTCATGCTACCTATCTAGTTGACTCTCTTTCTTTTCATCCTCTCTTTCTTTGTGGCTTGGGCCTTCGGGCCTGGTCCTGTCGGCCCTGGACACAGGATGCATTATTTATTTTATATTTTGAAAAACTGATATCCTCTGCTATGTGCCTGCTTGAATTTTAATTTTTGGTTTGTTATTTTATTTATTATCTTTATTTTTTTTATTTTTTATTTTTTTATATTTTGGTAATGTTGTGTATCGTATAGCAACTTTGCTTTTAAGTTCTACATTTACCCCGGGGTGTTAGCCGGTATGTCACCTAAGCCGACATTAGGTTAATTTAGCAGGCTACTAGAGTTGAGGACATTTTATTGCCGGTCTTCTGGATTCGCTTTTGGATCCCTAGATGCCGGATTGATCTCAGGTCTACGGACTATTTGTTCTGATGTTTGATACCTTATGCTGTGTCTACCACAGTCTTTTTCTCTTTTGTACTCTTTTTGTTTGTTGATGTACCTTTTTCAATAAAACTCTTTGTACAAGGAATAACTTTCTGGTCTCAGGGAACCCCTGCTAAATATTACTATAGGTACAACTCATGATACATTAGTGTGATGGTTGATGGGAAAAATGCTCCTTACACTTGTGATCATTGGGAAGAATTTCTACCTTACAGATAGCGAAAAAGAGCATTGGTGTCAGTGGGAACTTATCTGAGAGGCAGAAACTGTTCAAGGAACCCCTGGATGAACCCTAGGGTTCTGTGGAACCCCCGATTGAGGAACCCTGCTCTAGGCCAGTGCTTCGCAAACTTTTTTCAGTCAAGGCACCTTTTAAAACTCTGCACAAATCTCTTTTGCGCAAACTAAACAATATATGCTTATTGCAATTTTTTTACCAAAAATATGTATAAAAATGCGTATCGGCCTAAACTGAAAAAAAATATATTATAGCAAAAGGTTAAATATATTGTGTTTTCTCAAAATTGTCGCTCTTCTTTTGTTGTTAGCGCAAAAAATAAAAACTGCAGAGGTGTTTGAATACCACCAAAATAAAAGCTCTATTTGTGGAAAAAAAAACAAAAAAAAAAAAAACGGACGTCAATTTTGTTTGGGAACAACGTCGCACAATTGTCAGTAAAGTGATGCAGTGCCGAATCGCGAAAAAATGGCCTGGTCATTGGGCAACCAAATCTTCCAGGGCAGAAGTGGTTAAAGGAGGTATTAAACACAAAAGTCAACTTTTATTATATTGCAGCTTACCAATTCTTAGATGTAATGGCTGCATTGGTTTCCTTTTTTTTAGGCTTTGGGCCCTTTCACACGGGCGGATCAGTAATGATCCGCTCCCTGTGTCCGCAAAAGCTCATCGGGAATCCTCCGTAAAATCCCCGCTGAGCTGGCAGCTGACAGGGCGGTCCCCGCACACTGTGCAGGGACCGCCCTGTCTTTCCTCCGCTCTCCCCTATGGGGGATCGGATGAACACGGACCGTATGT
The DNA here is from genome assembly GCF_905171775.1 of Rana temporaria. Taxonomy (NCBI): domain Eukaryota; kingdom Metazoa; phylum Chordata; class Amphibia; order Anura; family Ranidae; genus Rana; species Rana temporaria. The sequence goes on from NC_053491.1 coordinate 440,026,433, forward strand.
CCGTGTTCATCCGATCTGATCCGGCAGACGGAAGAAAAATAGAATTTTCTTCCTTCCGAAAAATCGTATCTTTGCGGAGGCGGACGATTACGGGTGTCAGCGGATGTTCATCCGCTGACACCCGCAATCACATAGGGACCAATGTATGTCCCGCTTTCATCCGCAACGGATGGATGAAAATGCGGACATACGGTCCTCATGTCTGAAGGGGCCCTTTCTCCTACTTTCAAACCAATCTAGGTACAAACAAGGTACTTAACTGAGCCTTGGAATGTCCCACAACGAAAATGCGCTAGATTGGATAGATTGATCAGCTCCCGCTGGTGTCAATCAAATGCAATGACGCAGGCGCCAGGGCAATAGCCGCCAAATGCTGAACTCTGAAGCGCGCCCGCAAGGTAACCCCCTTAGGAGAGCGCTTCCCAGAGGGGGTTATCTGATGCGGGGAGGAGCCGAGACAGCCACGAGGGACCCCGGAAAAACAGCGTTCGGGGCCACTCTGTGCAAAACGAGCTGCACAGTGGAGGTAAGGATAACATTTTTGTGGTTTAAAAAAAAAAAGTAAAATAAAAAAAAATATCAAAACTTTAGATTCACTTTAACCTTCTCCAGCCTGCGCTATAGCTAAATGACGGCTACAGCACTTAATTCCCGGGAGGTCACCATATGAAGTCCTCCCGTGCATGAGCTACCTGCGCACCCCTTGTGTGGCGTGCTCTGTGATCACCGAATCTATGAGACTCGACTCCCGGCCTCTTACAACGTGATCAGCTGTCACCCAATGATGTGATGTAAACAGATGAGTAATAGTCCCCCCCCCCCCCCCCCCCCATGATGTCAGCATGAGAGGAAAAAAAAAAAGTCACCGGCTTCTGTCAGAGACACATCGGCCCCTCACACAGAGAGCCACGGCTACCTCATCTGTGTCCACCAGTGCCACCTTCCAGTGCACAGAGTGCCACCTATCAATACCCACCAGTGCTATCCATCAGTGCCACCTACCAGTGCTCATCAGCGCACATCAATGAAGGATAAAAATTACCTGTTATCAAAAAGGTACACAAAATGATAAAACTGTTTTTTTTTTTTATTCAAAATTTTCGGTCTTTTTAAAAATAAAAAAAATTAAAAACCCCAGCAGTGAATATATATACCAGCAAAAGAAAGCTCTATTTGTGTGAAAAATAATAATAAAAATGTTATTGGAGTATAGTGTAGCATGATCGCGCAATTGTCATGCGAAGAGTGAGAGCGCTGAAAGTCTGGGCAGAAGGGGGCTTAAGTGCCCAGTGAGCAAGTGGTTAACGAAACCCCAACACAGATTGCAAAGCGACTGCCAGAATCGCATTGTGCGCTGTGATTCAGGTGCAGAGGAAAAAAAAAAAAAGGGTTCTGCGCCATTTTGTTGTGAACATGATGCGATTTCAACCAAACTACAAGGCGACGCCGATAAACAGCAATTAAGAGGCAGCTGTCACCCTATAGCAGGAAGTGTCCGAGCAAGGACCTTTAACCACTTCCGGACCGCCGCATGTACATTTACGTCGGCAGAATGGCACGGACAGGCACATTGGCGTACCTGTACGTCCCTGCCTAGACGTGGGTCGGGGGTCCGATCGGGACCCCCCCCGGTACATGCAGCGGTTCCTGTGGCTTCAGGAGCGATCCGGGACGAGGACGCGGCTATTCGTTTATAGCAGCCCCGTCGCGATCGCTCCCCGGAGCTGAAGAACGGGGAGAGCCGTATGTAAACACGGCTTCCCCGTGCTTCACTGTGGCGGCTGCATCGATCGAGTGATCCCTTTTATAGGGAGACTCGATCGATGATGTCATTCCTACAGCCACACCCCCATACACTTGTAAACACACACTAGGTGAACCCTAACTCCTACAGCGCCCCCTGTGGTTAACTCCCAAACTGCAACTGTCATTTTCACAATAAACAATGCAATTTAAATGCATTTTTTGCTGTGAAAATGACAATGGTCCCAAAAATGTATCAAAATTGTCCGAAGTGTCCGCCATAATGTCGCAGTCACGAAAAAAATTGCTGATCGCCGCCATTAGTAGTAAATAAAAAAAAATAAAAAACTATCCCCTAATTTGTAAACGCTATAAATTTTGCACAAACCAATCGATAAACGCTTATTGCGATTTTTTTTACCAAAAATAGGTAGAAGAATACGTATCGGCCTAAACTGAGGGAAAAATATATTTTTCTATATGTTTTTGGGGGATATTTATTATAGCAAAAAGTAAAAAATATTGCATTTTTTTCAAAATTGTCGCTCTATTTTTGTTTATAGCGCAAAAAATAAAAAAAACGCAGAGGTGATCGAATACCACCAAAAGAAAGCTCTATTTGTGGGGAAAAAAGGACGCCAATTTTGTTTGGGAGCCACGTCGCACGACCGCGTAATTGTCTGTTAAAACGACGCAGTGCCGAATTGTAAAAAAAAACTTGGGTCATTTAGCAGCATATTGGTCCGGTCCTTAAGTGGTTAAATGGTAGGATCTCCGTATATTGGGGGAGGTCTGTACCTCTGGACACACCCAGGACTGGGATGTAAACAATGCAGGATCCTGTACACCGCACCCTGGACACGCTGAATCGCAGTTGCGAAGCCCTGCAGGCTTCTATGCCAAAAAAAACTGTATATGCTATTTTTATTTTATTTATTTTTTCTCTGTAAACGTCGGTGACCTTATTCCATTTTTGTCTGCGAAATTTTTCAGCTAATCCCCCACTATTAGACTAGTTAATTTTTATTTTTTCCCCTCTTCTTAGCTACCTATACTTGTCACCTGGAGTATATTGTATGACGACGGCCCATACACGGGGCGATCATATCATATCAGTGGGCTCACATCAGGAAAGAAAGGTGGAGCGGCTGACAGAAGTAAACAAACAGCTTTCCCTCATACTGCCAAGGAGGATGAAACAAAACCGCTGATTTGTTGTCACAGGCAACGGTTGCCTCTGTGAGAATGAAACAAGACAAATGATTGGTTGTTATGGGAAACGGCTGCGCATTACCGGCTTCCCTATGTGTATACAGCCATTGTTGTGACAGGTCCCTTGTCAGCTCCCGCTTCCCCGCTCTCACCTCCTCGTTTTATCGCCTCAGCCTTCCAGTGACCCGCTCCTGACAGACCGAGAGCTCTCCGACCAACGTCCGCCGATATCTAACAACGACCAGCCCGGACTCAAAGCGCTCTCCTCCGCCAACCGCTGACGTCACGCCCCCACGTGGTACGAGTGTGTGTTTTTTTAAAAATGCAACTGTGTATCCTCGTTCTACGGGGAACGCCCATAGGCCCCGCTCTGTTAAGACACGCCCGTCTGCGGGTTAATGTCCAATGGCTGGGCCCCTAGCCAGAGGGGCTCGCCGTTGCTAGGAGGCAACCCGCATTACGGGCAAAGCTATGGGCGGCAAGGCTCTGCGACTATTGGTTTGGCGAGAGCCAATCGCGGGCAGGAGTGGGACGTGGGCGGCGCTGGTGGTGTTTTTTAAACTAGGAGGCTTTGACGTTAGAGAGGGCCAGCAGAGTATCTGAGGTGAAGAGTTCAGGGGAGTGTGGCGGGGCGCCGCTCACCTCTCTGTAACCTCAGTCCTCCTAGCTATGTGTGTGTTCAATATACTGAGCCCCGACTTTCCAATACAGTGTACACACATTCATCGCCCCAACGTCCCTATACACACCGACATTTACCTCACCCTAACGTCCCTATACAACACCGTACACACATACCTCACCCAGCAACGTCCCAATACACTGTACACAGAGAGAATTACCTCACCCCAACGTCCCTATACACCGTACACAGACATTTACCTCACCCCAATGTTCCTATACACCGTACACGGACATTTACCTCACCCCAATGTTCCTATACATTGTACACACCCACATTTACCTCATCCTAATGTCCCTATACAGTTGTATTGGGCCATTGGGGTGAGGTAAATGTCTGTGTGTACGGTGTATAGGGACATCGGGGTGGGGTAAATGTCTGCTGTGTGTACAGTGATACACCGTACACACAGACATTTACCTCACCCCAATGTACACACAGACATTTACCTCACCCCAATGTACACACAGACATTTACCTCACCCAACGTTCCTATACACCATACACACAGACATTTACCTCACCCCAATGTTTCTACACACAGACATTTACCTCACCCCAATGTACACACATACATTTACCTCACCCCAACATTCTTATACACTGTATACACAGAGTCATTTATCTCACCCCAATGTCTCTATACACCATACACACAGACATTTACCTCACCCCAATGTCCCTATACACCGTACACAGACATTTACCTCACCCAATGTTTCTATACACTGTACACACAGACATTTACCTCACCCAATGTTCCTATACACTGTACACACAGACATTTATCTCACCCAACGTTCCTATACACCGTACACACAGACATTTACCCTCACCCCAATGTCCCTATACACCGTACACAGACATTTACCTCACCCAATGTCCCTATACACCGTACACAGACATTTACCTCACCCAATGTTCCTATACACTGTACACACAGACATTTACCTCACCCAATGTTCCTATACACTGTACACACAGACATTTATCTCACCCAACGTTCCTATACACCGTACACACAGACATTTACCCTCACCCCAATGTCTCTATACACCTTACACCAGGGCTCAAGTCCTGCAGGAACGCGTGGGAACGGAGTTCCTGCACTTTTTTCACAGCAGGAACGCAGTTGCCTTTGCAGGACTAGAGCAGCCGAGCCGCCCGAACCAATCCTTCACTAAGCGGCGATGCCCAGCTCGAGTCACTGTCAGGGGCAGGCGAACCTTAGTAATCCTTTATGTTACTGGCCGCTTCCTGTATATGGATTCATCGGGTAGTGTGCGGGTATTCCATCACTTCCTCAATGCCACAATGTCTCCTGGGAGCTTTTGTCATTGTTCCCAGGAGACTTTGCGGAGGTCTGCCGCGAGTTAACGCAGGATTTAGAAAGAACTTGCTTAAAAAAAAAACACGCGGTTTAGTAATTATGCATATGAGGGTATAATTTTTTATTTTTTTTTGGTGGGGGAGTGGATCTTGGGTGGGAGTTCCCACACTTTTTTCACCAGGACTTGACCCCTGCCTTACACACAGACATTTACCTCACCCCAATGTCCCTATACACCGTACACAGACATTTATCTCACCCAATGTTCCTATACACCGTACACAGACATTTATCTCACCCAATGTTCCTATACACCGTACACAGACATTTATCTCACCCAACGTTCCTATACACCGTACACACAGACATTTACCCTCACCCCAATGTCTCTATACACTTTACACACAGACATTTGCCTCACCCCAACGTTTCTATACACCCTACACACAGACATTTACCTCACACCAACATCCCTATGCACTGTACACACAGACATTTACCTCACCCCAACGTTTCTATACACTATACACACAGACATTTACCTCACCCAATGTTCCTACCATACAGACAGAAAATAAACTGCCCAAAAATAGGTGTGCCAAGCTTATAGCAACATACTCAAATAGACTTAAAGCCTCATACACACGATCGGACTTTCAACCGTCTTTTCCGTGTTGTCTGTGAACTTGGTATGCATACACACGGTAGGACTTTTTCAGCCAACAAACACGAATGTAGTGAAGTAATAGACGTTTTTCTGCTCCTTACCGCCACCCTCTGGGCAACTTCTGCTATTGTTGTCTGATCTTTAGCACTGGTTCTGAGCATGTGTGTTTGTACTTTGGACTTTAGTCCGATGGACTTGTGTACACACGATCGGATTAGCCGACGTAGGACATTTGTTGCTGGAAAATTTGTCTGTTCTCACAGCGAACATTTGTCCATCGGACAATTGTTGTCAAAAAGTCTGATCGTGTGTACGGGCCTTGAGGCTGTAATTGGTGCCAAAGGTACTTCACAAAGTATTGAGTAAAGGCTGTGTGAATACAAACATGGGATTTTTTTTTGTTTCTTATTTTTAATAAATTTGCAAAGGTTTCAAACAAACTTCTATCATGTTGTCATTATGGGGTATTGTTTGTCGAATTTTTTGAAAAATAATGAATTTAATCCATTTTGGAATAAGGCTGTAACATAACAAAATGTGGAAAAAGTGAAGCGCTGTAAATACTTTCCGAATGCACTGTACCTATGATCACATAGGTCACCACATCCAAAGGAATATCCCTCTAAATTAATGAAAGGGCAACATGGGTATCAATGGGCCTGGATGCACTCAATACTTGTGTATGCATGTGCGGGTTAACATGGCCCGCACACAGGGTACGCATTGATACACACTGTGTGATCGAGGTGTGGATGGAGGAACCTGTTCGATTCAGCCTACCAGCTAAATGAAGGATATCTGTCACCTGTGTGGTCAGCAACAGGATTGAGGCTGCCTGTCTGTCCCCATGGAATCGCTCCCCCTGTAGCTGAGCATTTGGGCCTGCGGAGAGCGATTCGAAAGAGGTAAGTGGAAGACACACTGGTTGTTATTAGCGGTAGAGTCGCCCATCTGATATTAGGCTAAAGCTGGTTATATACTAGCAAGGGTGTGGTGAAAATTTTTCATTTTAAGAACATTTGTTTGATTCTCTAACTGTTAAGGGTAATTTACACTTGCAATTGTTGGGCGGTAAAAACATACGGATGAGACACTGAACCACGTGTCCACTAAGGAGTGCTTATAAACCATATGATAAAAAAGTAATTAAAAAGATTGTAAAGCCTAAATATTTGTTACCTTAATGCATTACTTGTATTAAAGTAAAAATGTTTAGGTGGCAGCATTGCCCCCCTTTACTTACCTGAGCGCTCATTCGATCCAGCGCTCTGCACGTCTGCAGGTCTTCGCTTCCCCCACCTCTGGGTCTCGCTGGGGCACTGGGAGCCATTGGCGCAGGGGTGTGGGGCTGAGCCAACGCTGTCTGTGTCAATGGATGCAGCAGCGGCGTTTTGGTACGGGTGCCCCATGGGAAGCGGCTTCCCATGGTGGGGGTGAACAGAGGAGAGGGGCCAGGAGCGCTGACGGGGGACCCTAATATTGCACAGGTAAGTATAGACACGTTTGTTATTTTTTTAAATAAAAATTTACCTTTACAATTTTTTTTCTAGCATGCCATTCAGCATACTAGCGCGAGCTACAGTATGCCTTTATATATTTTTTTGGAGCCGTACTCACAGTTTAATCGCGTAGTAAAGTTTCAGACTCCCCGCAGGGAATGGGCGTTCCTATGCAGAGGGAACGTGATTGACGGCCGGCTATGGCGCGTCACGCTTCACGAAAATAGCCGAAATAGGAGTTTGCTCTTCACCGCGCCTGCGCAGTTAGCTCCGATGTCTGTGCGCAGGCGCCGTATAGCGCCGTGAAGAGCCGAGATCTACTCCGGCTATTTTCGGGAAGCGTGACGCACCATAGCCGGCCGTCAATCACGTTCCCTCTGCATAAGAACGCCCATTCCCCGCGGGGAGTCTGAAACTTTACTACGCGATTAAACTGTGAGTATGGCGCAAAAAAAAAATATAAAGGCATACTGTAGCTCGCGCTAGTATGCTGAATGGCATGCTAGAAACTTGTTTTTTAGGGTGAAACACCGCTTTAAGCTTGCAGCTGTGAGCTTGGTACTAGCTTTACTAGCCAGCAGAGGGCTTTCTGTGTTTGAATAGCTGCATTGGAGGACAGGGGAGACATTGGGGGCCTAAGAGACCCCCAAAGTCTTGTTAGCCCTCTTGTGTTTGCAATAAAGTAGCATAAAAAAAGTGTACAAAATAATTATATAAAAAAATATATATATATTTAAAAGCACCCCTGTGACACCTTACATACCCCATATAAAAAGAACAGTGTAGGCCAAGCACTGGTATGTAAACATCTATTGCCCCACACCTGAGGTATTGTTGCAAACAAGTGCAATAATTCTAGGACCATAACTCACAATTTACTCTAAACTGATGACCTGTAAAGGCTTTTAAAACATTGGCTATGAAGGATTTTGTAGAATCTGTGGCAGAGAAGCGGCTCTAAGGATGAGGATGTAGTTGCAATGGGAATTGTGATTTGTAGTTCTTAAAGGGGCACTGCACAGAACAAATAGGTGGGGGCTTGGACTTCATTACTCAGGATTCCACGACACACCAGGGGACTGGAACTGAGGACTTTCCTTGGTAAATTGAGCAGAGATCTGGGAAAGTGCAATTTGGAAAGGGGAGGATCATCTCAGAGGAAAGATGGGAAAAGTGACTGATGGAAAAGCCTTTTACTGTGCTGTGGACCAGAGAATGCAGAGCTGTGACCTTTGTGCCGAGGGACTGAGCCATCACCAGGATACAGGTCATGCTGTGCTGAATACTGGAGTCACCCCAGGCAACTAAGAGCAAATTGTCATCTAACCAGAGGGACTACTGCCGCTGTGGCACTGGGTGTAAGGAAAGGCGTGCAAATAAAAGAGAAGGAGAGAAGTCTTTGCACAGGCTAATACATGTTCCCTCTCGTGTCCGGAGGAATTGAACCCTGGCTAATGCATATTTGCATGTGCATATTAGCTGCACACATGCCAGCGCTTGCGTGCACCTGTAACAAATGCGTCAGCCTCCTGTATAACCTGTGACTCTGTATCATGTTTCCAATTGCTGACCTTGCTCTGAACTCCACCTGCACCGACCTTGGCTTGTCCCCTGACCTCCGCTTCTCTCTGCTTCTTTGTCTCCTATGTTACTGATCGTTTCCAGACCACGCTCCTGCCTGTGCCCTGTACCCAATCTATCCTGTCTGTGTATGACCCGGCCTGCCTGACTCTGCTACTCTGCCTGCTGTCGCCAATACCAGCTGCCCACTTGCCCACTTACTGAAGCCATCTGACGATTTCTCCTGCCCAGTGTGAACACCTGCCCTGCTGCTAGCAAGACTTGGAGACACTCCTGACACTCTGTACTCCTGCACATCCTGTCTACAAGAGTCAGAGGTGTAAGATAGGCCTTCCTCATCATATCAGGCTCTACTACCAAGTATATGATCCTGGGTCTGGTAGAGGGCATTACGACCATGACCTGTTGCCACTAGAAATTGAGCCCTTAGAAATTGACTACGTAGCTGTTTTTTAGCTCTATTACTGACTGCAGGCCTTATTGACTGTCCTCACGCACACCATTGGGCCCCAATGTTAGCCAGCTGAAGAGTCAGGACTAAAGACTGCCCTTTTACAATTGCTACACAGAGACCTTTGCCCCAATGCTTAGTTTACCTAGTGGCTTTACACCAATTTGTGCAACGTCAGAAGTAGACATGTGCGATTTGTTTAGTTCCGAATGGAAAATCAGACAAACTTTTTGTTTTCGGAAGTCCGGATGTATCCGAATTTTCAAATTACAATAGTACTGAATTTAAACGAATCTGAAATTCAAATAGATTTGAATAATTTTCGAAAAAAAATCAAATTCAAATCGGTTTCAAGTTCGAATTCGAAAAGCTTTGGAAATCGAAAGGTTTTCGATTTGTTTTCCAATTTGCAAAGAGATAAAAATAGTATAGAAAATAAAAGGAATAGAATAGAAAAACAATAATAGAATATAAAATAATATAACAGCAAAAGAATAGAAACAAATAGAATAGAATAAAAAAGAATAAAATAAAATAGAATATAACCATCCTCTGAAATTTGAATTTCAAATAGAATAAAAAATAATTAGAATACATAAGAAAAGAATAGAATAGAAAAAAAGAATAGAATAGGCTAGACTATCATAGAATATAATATCATAGAATAGAAAAATATAGAATTAAAAAAACAATAAAATAGAATAGGAAGAATATAACCATTTCCCAAAATTTAAATAGAATCAGTTCAAATTTGAATAAAATAGAAAAGAATAGATTAGAATAGAATAGAAAATAAAATAATAGTATAGAAAAAAACAACAGTCTCTGAGCTCTCCCGCGCTGTCTCTGAGCGCCGCCGCCAACATATACCGAGCGCAGTACACTCAGGTACACTCGGCAACGCTCGGCTCCTCTCGGATAAAGGCGGCACAGGGCGTGACCGCGAGCGGAGCCGAGCATAGCCGAGTATACTTGAGTGTACTGCGCTCGGTATATGTCGGCGGCGGCGCTCCGAGACAGCGGATCGGCGTATAACGCGCACCCACGATTTTCCCGATTTTAATGGGAAAAAAGTGCGCGCTATACGCCGATAAATATGGTAAGTCCGGGCTTTGACTAGGCCACTACAAAACCCAAATTTTGCTTTGTTAAACCATTTGGAGGTGGACTTGCTGTTGTGTTTCAGATCATTGTCCTGCTGCATAACCCAAGTGCACTTGAGGTCACAAACTGATGGCCGGACATTCTGCTTTAGGTTTTTCTGGTAGAGCTCAGAATTTATGGTTCCATCAATTATGGGAAGTCCTCCAGGTCCTGAAGGCTGCAAAGCAGCCCCAGACCATCACGCTACCACCACCATGTCTGACTCTTGGTATGATGTTCTTGTTATGAAATGCTGTATTAATTTTATACCAGATGTAACGGGGTGCACAACTTACAAAAAGTACAATTTTTGTCTCATCAGTACACAGAATATTTGCCTAAAAGTCTTGGGGATAATCAAGATGCTTTTTGGTAAATGTGAGATGAGCCTTTGTGTTCTTTTTGGTCAGCAGTTACTTTGGCCTTGGAACTCTCCCATGGATGCCATTTTTGCCCAGTCTCTTTCTTTATTTCCAATATTTTTTATTAAGTTTTCAAAGAGAAAAAAAAATCAGGGAGAGGGGTATACAAAGAAAAGTGGGAGTGGGGGGGGGGGAGATATGCACCCACAGTCCACATCTGGGGGGCCATCAATCCAATACAGATTATTGCATATTTACACATAACAGTTACATATCTAGCCCAGTCTCTTTCTTATTGTTGAATCATGAACACTGATCTTACCTGAGGACCTCCTAGATGAGTCGTTGTCATGCTCTTAGGAGTAACTTTTGTAGGCCCCATGACCCCATCTGACTTATTCTGCCGGAATTTCCGATGGACTTAAGCCACGTACACATGATCAGTCCATCCAATGAGAACGGTCTGATGAACCGTTTTCATCGGTTAACCGATGAAGCTGACTGATGGTCCGTCGCGCCTACACACCGTCGGTTAAAAAACTGATCGTGTCAGAACGCGGTGACATAAAACACGACGTGCTGAAAAAAACGAAGTTCAATGCTTCCAAGCATGCATCGACTTGATTCTGAGCATGCATGGATTTTTAACCGATGGTTGTGCCTACTAATGATTGGTTTTGACCTATCGGTTAGGAATCCATCGGTTAAATATTAAAGCAAGTTGGCTTTTTTTTAACCGATGGTTAAATAACATATGGGGCCCACACACGATCGGTTTTGACCAATGAAACCGGTCCATCAGACCGTTGTCCTCTGTTTAACCTATCGTGTGTACGAGGCCTTAGAGAGTAGGTTCTCTATTTTTCCGTCGGAAATTCTGACTGGGTTTTTTACCTTTGGAAAGTCTGACCGTATGTACGCGGCGTAACAGTCTTCTGTAGTAGTATTCCGTACACCTAGAATCAGAAACCCATTGATCGCAGACAGGTGATGGGTAGATCCCATCTCTTCCTTGATGACCCCCAGAACCTGGACAGGAGGTGGCATTTACTGGAACTGATCCCTTCTATTTTCCTCCTGCCACAGCTGAGAGTCGGCTTATCCTCCTCTCGCCTGCCAACATTCAGCTGCTGCAGGAAGAAAATTGAGGGGATTGGTTCCAGTAAATGCCGTTCTTTCTCCGTCTCAAAATGGAGACATCAGAGTTTGGTTCAGACCCCTGATATTTCACCAAATCCCCCCAACAGGGCTGCTAAATAAAAAATTACTGACACCAGCTTCTGCCATTCTGACAAATTTCACTGCTCTACTGACAGACACTGTCCCTCAGATGAAACAGCTGTGGTAATTACTAAGGCTGTGAAACGGATCAAATCACCTGTGCAAAATGTCTGGAAACATAACCTGTTGGGGCGCCTTGAGGACTGGAGCTGAGAAACACTGCTCTAGGGCATGAATATCATAGGAGACCAGCACTTTCTGAGATAGTTCACCCACTATGTAGGACACCAATAATAATGGTCCCCACCCTCAGTCTGCAATTACCCAACAGGCCATGTTTTTAGGATGTCCTTCACCTTGCACAGGGGATTTAAATCAATGTTAAAGGCATGGTATTTTTTGACAGCTAATTTTATCAAAGGGAAATTCCCAAAACATGGTCTGGTGAGGGTACTTGAGGACTAAGGGCCAGATTCACAGAACAAATACGCCGGAGTATCTACTGATACTCCGGCGTATTTTCAAATTTGCCGCGTCGTATCTTAGTTTGTGATTCACAAACAAGAAACGACGGCTTTTGGCTAAGATCCGACAGGCTTACGGCTTCGTACGCCTTCGGATCTTAGGCTGCAATACTTCGGCCGCCGCTGGGTGGAGTTTGCGTCGTTTTCCAGCGTTGGGTATGCAAATTAGCATTTACGGCGATCCACGAACCGACTCGCGTGCGTAACGTCGTTTTTTCCCGTCGCAAAGTTAAGCAATCTTTTTCATTGCTTAACTTTACACCAGCCATGTTAAAGTATGGCCGTCGTTCTCGCTTCGAATTTTAAACTTTTTTTTTTCGGCGCAGGTACGTTACGCACGTCGCCATTCACAAACACGTCGGGGCAACGTAATTTCACGCAAAGCACGTCGGGAAAATTGTGAACGGAGCATGCGCAGAATGTTGGGCGCGGGAGCGCGCCTAATTTAAATGGTACACGCCCCATTTGAATTAGGCGGGCTTGCGCCGGACGTCTTTACAATACACCGCCGCAAGTTTACAGGTAAGTGCTTTGTGAATCAGGCACTTACGCTGAAAACTTGCGGCGGTGTAACGTAAACGGGATACGTTACCCCGCCGCAGTTCTACGAGAATCTGGCCCTAAGTTTGGAAACCACTGCATCAGATCGCATACCACTTTTTTTTGTGAAGAATTGGAGTTCTTTTGCTAAAGCTGGCAGCAAAACAGAGGATGCCATTGGCATGGTTACATCATGTGTGCCATCTTTGAAAACCTTGTCTCATCTTCCTTGAGGTTATCTCATGAACATTTGACTTAGATGCTGCTTATACATACAATAGGGACCCATGTCTTGACAACTAAAAATCTGCCCATAAGTGTATGTAGAAAAAAAAATCACTCTTTGGCCAAACACAATATTCCCCTACATACCAAATATGTATTCAGTTATTTTCTAACCTGCTCAAACATTGAACTGAAAACTTGAACTCTCAGGCTAAAGGGAACCTGTACTGAGAATCTATGTTGGCCTCCATTGCTGACATCTTATTTTTCAAAAGATATAGCTCAGGGCTTGACAAATCTGTTTTGAATCTAGGAGCCAGCTAAACAAGTTAGGAGCCAGTTTGTGCGAGGCGATATGTAACGTGTATCGCAATTGACCTTTTTTTTTTTTTTTTAACACGTTTTTTATGACTTTAGGCCCCTTTCACATGGGCACGTTCGCTAAGGGGAATCGACTTGCTCAGTTTAGGATCTCTCCGCTCATCCCTGTTGAGCAGGCGGACCCTTTACATTACACAGCCCCCCGCAGCTCTGGACCCCCTGCATGTTACAGACCCCCCCCCCCTCTACAGTACACCCCCTACAATGCAGACCCATAATTGTACCTCAGATGAAAAGATCAGGAAATGGAAGGTGGCTTCACTCTGCTCGGCTGTGTGAGACAGCCGAGGCCACAAGAGAAGGGGAGGATCGTTGTGGGTCCAGAGTGTGGTGACGGGTGTAACTCGGGTGCCGCTCGCAACCCCCCTCTTTGCAAAGCCACTACAGTGTGTTCTTAGTTACCTGCCTGAGTGTCGCTGTGATTGCGGTGCCGCTGCTTAAACCCTGCCAGCTGTCTCCGCTGCAGTCGTGGAGGGGGCGAAAGGAGGGGCTCGCCGGCCTGACAACCCCCAGTGTGTGACACCCTGGGCAGCCCTGCAAACTGTCCGAAGACACTTCCTGGTTGTGACATGCTCCAATCAGTACCGCTCTGAGATCTGGCCACGAGAAGAGGGCGCAATATCCCCTGTCAGTGTAAGCAACATAAGGGAATGCCCTCAGTTAACAGAGCGAGCGGTGCATTTCACTCCAGCAGGCCGCAAAGCCACGGCCTCAATTACCGGCAGGGGCAACATCGTAGTCTGGACCAGGAGCCAGGCTGCTAATTCTAGGCGCCAACGCGACCTGGTGCCTGGGGTTTGTCGAACCCTGAGCTAGCTGAATCTTGAATACCATTTAAAACCCCAGAAATGAATGGTGATGAGGAGTTCAGACGTTACTGTGACTTCCCTTGCTGCATGATTTCTTAAAGATGACCTAAAAAAATATTAGGACAGCCGAGAAAAATGTTCACTCACCTCATGTACTGACCTTCCTTGCTGAGTTACACTATATGAGAAGTATTCACATACAAAACACAGGAGATTAAGAATGCAACACATTGCTAAGACAAATATAATTTATTACTTGGAGTTCAGAATTTTTAGAACACACTTTTCTTACATTTAGAGATGTATTTAAATTAAATTGCCAGTCAAATACTAACTATACCTAAACATGCTCCCACCCCCATTCTAAGCTTATTCTAACTACCCTGAGGGAAAGGTCTACACTTACCTATTCTGAGGGCGCTCCAGTCTGGTCACATAATCACCCTAGTGGCCAGCTTCAGAAAAGAGGAGAGATCGCCGACACCGGCTGAAGTCACCCATAGGCTTACTATGGGGCATGCGTTGCCAGCTGTCCCTCCTCTACACCGAAGCCACTGCTGGGTGCCAATTATGTCACTGGACCGGAGCGGCTTCAGAATAGGTAAGTACTGTATAGACATTTTTCCTCCACAGGGTAGTTAGAATATCCTTAGAACGGGGGTGGGAGCGTGTTTAAGTATAGTTAGTATTTGACTGGTCTTCCACTTTAACCTTTGGTGGCAGCCGCCATGTCTTAAAAGACTAACAATCATCAAAAAAAAAAAAGAAGGTAGATGTTCTGCAATAGATGAAGTATTTTATTATATTACTATTATTATGTGTCTCCTACCTTTCCTCTTTTCCAGTGCTGCAGCCTACATCAGTCTCTTCAGGCATTCATTAATTTCAGATGCTGTGTTCCCCGCAGTATGCTGTGGTTTGATCCTCATGGATGTGCTCTGCAATGATGTAGGGCATTGGTCTCCAAACTGCAGGCCGAGGGCCGGATGCGGCCCTTTGCTTGCCTTTATCCGGCCCTTGGGGCACTATCCCTCCCACTGATACAAGACACTATTCTGCCATCTGACACCGACAATGAAGCACCATTTCTCCCACTGACACAACTAATAGAGCACTATTCCTCCCTATGATACCAGCAATGGGGCACTATTCCTCCACCTAATACCAGATGTTTACTAACAATGATGCCAGGAAAATTTTCATTCCCGCTGGCCAAAGTCAAGCCCTCGAAGAGTCTGGCCCTTTGTTAAGAATGTTTGGAGACCCCTGATGTAGGGGATAGAGGAAGGAACCACAGCGCAAGACGGGGGACAAAGACATCTTACAATATTAAAGTGTCAAATTCTGAAGACACTGATGGAGGCTGCAGCACTGGAATGGAGAAAAGCTAGAAGACATAAGCTATTAGATGGGGTGGGGGGGGGGATGGGGTGTATAAGGTCACTTCTATTTCAGGGCAACATCTGATAATTACTGGCCCCCCAGTCCCCCGGTTTACTTACCTGGGCCCTCGAAAGTCCCGCATCGAGAATGTGCTGGCTTCTCTGCCCGGTCTTCTCGGCTCGTCACTGGATATATTTATAGCAGCGCTATTGGCTCCCGCTGCTGTCAATCAAATCCAATGACACGGGCGCCGGGGCCAGAGTCCGGCATTTGTGTCTATGGCTGCAAATGCTGGACTCGGGAGCGCGCCCGCAAGGTAGCCCCCTTGGAAAAGTGCTTCCCAGAGAGGGTTAACTGATGCGGGGAGGAGCCGAGACAGTCACAGAGGGACCCCAGAAGACGAGGTTCGGGGCCACTCTGTGCAAAACGAGTTGCATAGCGGAGGTAAGTATGACATTTTTTTTTTTATTCAAACCTTTAGTGTCACTTTAAAGCCAATCTCCAGGGAAAGAAAAAATGCAGGAAGGGTCATATGATTGTTTGGTTATTGATGGCCACAGAAAGCACGCAATCCTCCGTTCCTTCTCCTCTACTCCCCTATCCTGGAAGTTAACTGTTCCTCAGCTTGCTTATGTCCAGCGCAAGGTTATGGGCTCTCCATTGGTCTTGATGACTTTAGATGACCCGTGACCACTGGAGAGCAGGGGAGACGGGTCTTACAGTCTGTAGGGAGCCTGTGGGAGATGAGAAACAGGTAAGTGCTTTTTGCAGCCCCCTTGACCTAAATGAGAATTTAACCCATTGTAATGCATGGGGAGCCCCACTGGTGTTCAGCTTGAAGGGAAGCCAGAACCGATACATAGAGGATGAAATTTGTGACATTCTTCCATAGATGACTTCCCGACTGTCCCTGACTTTAATACTTTCAAATGTACTAATCTGGAAAAAGCATGCGGATCAGAAAAGTCAACGAGAATGTGCCATCTGGCAGTGGCTCAGAAAGTACTGAAGTAATTTGACCAGCATGACAGCCAGGGCGGTACATTTTAAAGAGGGGAGATCATTCGTGAAAGCCGGATATAAGAATCTCCCGCAATCAGTACTTATAAGTGAATGCCTAAAAAAAATAAAAAATCAGCTTATGAAATAAATGTAACCTTAAAAGACCTGTCTTTTCAGAGCCTCCCCATTCCGGAAGCTCACCATGAAACAGTCATGGCAAGACCTCCACCAAAGTTACGCAATAAATGGTGCATAGATAAGAATACACAAAATGACAGACCAAAAACACAACTTACAAACTTATAGATGAACACAGATACTGCAAAATGGAACATTATTTCCCCTCAGACCAAAAGCATCATGGAAAAAATTTCAAAGTACAATATTGCAGCTTTCACAAGATATTCGAAAATTACTACACACAGTATATGATTAAATAAGCGTAGAAGTAAGTATCAGGAAATTGTTTGATCTACAAAAAAGGTCATAAAAAGAATACATGGTGAAGTATTTGGAATATTATTTTAAAAGTAATTAATATTAAAAACCTGCTCTTTTTTTATATTATAAAAGGGAACAGCCAAGTAAAAAGCACATGACGACACACATATTATAATTCATACGATAACCCGAAGTACATTGCTTTTTACTAAAGGGCAAACATTTACTTAGAATAGTTAAGGCCCCTATAGACGGCTCAAATTTTGGCCATTTCCTGTCAAGATCTGAGCCATCTATGGGGGCCCTGCAAGCACCACCTGGCTCGTAAAGTCGCTTTGGCCATTACTTGCCAAAATCTGAGCCATCTATATGGGGGCTCTGCAAGCACCACCCGACTCGTAAAAGTCAATTTGAAAATTGACTAAGTAAGGTGGAAAATTATCAGCCGATCAGCCACTGTATCCCAACAGATGCAGTGACTGTTCGGCAGTGCCATTGTATTGGAGTTGCCACCAGTGGACATTCCTCCACACACGCTGTTAGTGTGGATGTGGGAATCGATTGATTTTGCTATTGTTTAACCCACAGACTGAACAATAGATTATTGAGCAGCGTATGGTGGCTACCCTTCAGTGAACCATCACAATTTGTCACGGAAGTGACGTATTACCATAGACAGAGCGGGGGGAGAGAGAGAGAGAGACCCATTCACAGCGAGAGAGAGAAATACAGATATAGAGATAGTGAGATACATTCAGAGCGAGAGAGAGAGATCGTGTACATATATTATAGATAACGGAAGTAATGCACATAGGGGAGGTAATCCCCTCCCTGAGCCCCGGTTCTCTCTCGGTATCTGTATATCTGTATCCCTCTCTCGCTCTGAATGTATCTACGTATCTCTATATGTCTATTTCTCTGTTGCTCTGAATGGGTCGCAGAAGACGAGCGATTGCTCGTGTCTCGGCTGCCCCCACGCCATCAAGGGTGAGGGAATCAGGAAGTGAAGCGTCGCAACTTCACTTTCCGGTTCCCTACTGTGCATGCGCGAGCAGTGCTGTGCGTCTTTCAATGGTCACCGTTGTGTTCTGGGAGCCATGTGTTTCCCAGAACTCAACGGGGGGATCGGGAAGTGACGCA
This sequence comes from Rana temporaria, assembly GCF_905171775.1. Classification (NCBI taxonomy): domain Eukaryota; kingdom Metazoa; phylum Chordata; class Amphibia; order Anura; family Ranidae; genus Rana; species Rana temporaria. The sequence continues at coordinate 440,044,769 of NC_053491.1, forward strand.
CTACCAGCAGACTGTATGCACGGAAGTGGGTGCGTGCAAATACCTGAAAGGTGCCAATTGTGGCACCAGAGGGGGGGATCCGATGAGCGGAAGTTCCACTTGAGGGTGGATATCCGCTTTAACAAAAGCCTGGATACAAAGGGAATGTATAAATCTTAGAATAGTTGCTATGTGTTCTCTGTAATATTAGCCGGCCAGACTGCTCGTACCCGCACTGTGATTAAATTCATGATTAAAATCACAGTGCAGGTACGAGCAGTCTGTGGCCGGCTAATATTACAGAGAACACACAGCAACTATTCTATTAGCCGGCCACAGACTGCTCGTACCTGCACTGTGATTTTAATCATGAATTTAATCACAGTGCAGGTACGAGCAGTCTGGCCGGCTAATATTACAGAGAACACACAACAACTATTGTACGTTTTATACAATCCCTTTGCATTCAGGCTTTTGTTAAATGAAGCCGTTTAGACTCTCTTTTGACAAAAATATGTTGCAACCAAAGCTGTAGAGGGCTCGCAAATGCATCTGCTGGAGCCGAAGAACCCTTGTCCTGTATTTTTTGTAGCCTTAGCTAAAAGATTAAGAACACTTGCCCAGTGATTTAACAAGAGTGACAGACCATCATGAGAGATTATTGGTGAAAATGTATATCCGAAAAGTCATATTAAATGAAAAATATTTGTGTTTGACTACAGAAAACATAAATTTCCCTTTTCAGTGGACGGTGTGCCGTTATAAAAGGGTACACTGCACGGACATGACCTGCAGAGGGCAGTAGTCATCTACAGTCTGAAGGGTAGGTGGGATGAGGACACCTGCTTATGTACAATGACATGACAGACGTAAAGGAATCATTTCATCATAGCACAGGAAATGCAAGATCATGTGAAATATCAGATAAGTACTGCATCATAGAACAGAGTGTACAGCTGCAAAAGTACAGCCAAAAAAAGTCAGTGGTAGAAATAAAATATTTATAAAAGTAGTTTCCTTAACAATGGCAGAATAACATTATTGCCATTTTTTCTTCATCACAAATATATATTTTTAGTTTAAGTAGAAATGTCCTTTGATGTTAACAGCTCTTGGAGTTCTTCCTCAAAAATGATTCTTGAGTGCATCAGTTTGTGCGTAGCTGGTAATCTAAGAAAAAAAAAAAAACAGAACGTGAAATCTACATGATGCGTTTCCACTGTATCGGAAAAATAAACAATAATAATATCATGTGTAGCCAGGGCCTGATTTGCTCTCCCTGCCGCCCCAAGGCCAGGTTCCGCAATGCACCCCCTCCCCACCAACCGAACCAACCCCCCCTCCAAATCAACAGAGAATGGTAACCGGATGGCAGGGGGCGGCACGGTTAGTTCAAATATTTTTTGTTTCTTTTTTTTTTTACTTTTTTTTTTTTATTTGTAGCTTGTCGTTTACATTTTCTTTTGTATAATTTTCTTATTATTTTTAAAATTATTTTTCTTATTCTTTACTTTTTAATCATTTTATTTTATTAATTTAATTATTTTTTCTTATTATGTTTTTATTTTATTTTTTTATATTTTCTTTCACTTAACTTTATTGCTATCACACAGGAGAAAACAATTCCCTGTGTGATAGCAATTGAAGGTGACAGGTTCTCTTTATTGACCCTGTCACCTCCAAAACAGGAGTCCTAGCACTATGCTAGAACTCCTGTCACAGCTAAGATGGGAAGAGCACAGCTCACCCCTCTCACTCTGTAACGAGCAAGCGGATTCCTTCACACTACATTTAGTCCTGCTAGAAAGCAACTTGCCGCCATTAACTGTATGTTCCGGGCGTCAGGGGGAACCCATGCCGCTGCCGCCCCTCCGCGCCCTACCGCCCAGAGGCCTGGCCCCGGTGGCCTTGTGGGAAATCCGGGCCTGTGTGTAGCGCCTGTGTACTTGTCAGTACAGGTGCTATGTTAAATTTAGTGGGATGAGAGCCTTATTTGCTCTCATCCATGTTTGATTTATTTAAATTCAGCTGTCGCCAGCCCTGAACTGTCCCGTGGGTCATTCTGTGCTTCAGAGATGCAGTTTCATCTCTGGATGGCAGGTTCAGGCGGAGCCGCTTCTCCCTAGCATCCAATTAGAGGTGTTTTCCCTCGCGGAGCATGCTGAGGAAGGGTATTTCTGTGGCGGAGGCCATTGCTCGGGGTTCTTCTCGGGTTCCTGGTTCCAGGTGCGGCACCCACCTTTAGGGTGTGCGCACATCATGGGCCCCGGCGATATGGCCTACCAGGCCGGGGCGCACGTGCTACGCGGAGTTCCTGACTCTGGGCCCTCATGGCCCGGAGCAACTGATGCTGCAAAGGGACCCCAGTGATTGATTGGGTTCCCCACCCCTCATCAAGAAGATCCCAAGCGACTTGTGCTTTTCGGTGGGGAGTCGGTCTGAGGTGAACCCGGAGGCAGGTGATCCAACAGGGCTTAGACGAACCATTGGGGATCTGGGTGGCCGGACGCTGACTGGTTGTATGCTGCAAACTGTTAGTCGGTGACCCAAGGACAAGAAGTCCACCTGAGGGGAAAATTCAGGCTAACTATCAACGGGGAGGAGTCACTCTACCATTTTATGCTATTGTGTATTGGGCCGGTGGCAGAGATCTCACTACTAATCCAAATTCCATTAGAGCCGGGTCTGTGGCAGAGACCTGTTCCTCCCCAGAAGTTCTGAATGATACTCTGGCTGCCAGGTCTGTGAGAGGGATCTGTCCAGGGGCACTCTACCCACTCCAGCTGGAGTGGCGACGAGACAAGTGTAATTATTGGAGGCAGGACTGCTTCCTCTCTCCATAGCCTGAATCTGCAAAGTTTATTCTCTTTTCACCAACCTATACTATCTACCTCGAGTTGACTGTTTGTCGTGTTGGACCAGAAATAAAGCATTGAAAACGTTAAACCAACTGTCTGGACATTCCGTCACTGCTCTCACCACCATAATCACCCCTAGACACATCACAGAGGTAACATAATTATGCCGTCCCAAATCTAACCAGTGGCTCCTCCGGGGGTAGCGCTACACATATATTTACATATACCCAATTCAATACCCACAGTTGATCCAGAGTAAGGCAAAAAACCCCAGCAGAGCATGATCCAATTTGCTACAGCAGAGGAAAAAAAATCCTTCCTGATCCCCCGAGAGGCAATCGGATTTTCCCTGGATCAACTTTACCTATAAATGTTAGTACCTAATTATATTATGTACATTTAGGAAAGAATCCAGGCCTTTCTTAACCACTTTCTTACTGGGCACTTAAACCCCCTTCCTGCCCAGACCAATTTTCAGCTTTTAGCGCTGACGCACTTTGAATGACAATTGCGCCGTCATACAACACTGTACCCAAATAATATTTTAATAAAAAAGTTATAGCGCCTACAAAATAGGGGAAAGATTTATGACATTTTTATTATTATTTTTTTTTTACTAGTAATGGCGGTGATCTGCGTTTTTTGTCAGGCCTGCGATATTTCGGCAGACATATCGGACACTTTTGACACTATTTTGGGACCATTCACATTTATACAGCGAACAGTGCTATAAAAATGCACGGATTACTGTTTAAATGCGACTGGCAGGGAAGGCGTTAACACAGTTCTACACAGTTCACCCACAATAAAGTTGATTGGTGACTCCACTACATTTTTAGCAATAGCTTTAGGGACATATATTCTCTCACAAATGGCGTCAATTTCAGTCCTCCTGATGGCTGATGAAACAGGGAGAAATTACACTTTTTTCAAGTATTTAAAGCGGGAGTTCACCCGAAAAACAATTTTTAACATTAGATTGATGCTCATTTTGTCAAGGGAAATCGGGTGTTTTTTTTAAAATCGAAGCAGTACTTACTGTTTTAGAGAGAGATCTTCTCCGCCGCTTCCGGGTATGGTCTTCGGGAGCGGGCGTTCCTATTTGATTGACAGTCTTCCGACAGGCTTCCGATGGTCGCATACATCGCGTCACGAGTAGCCGAAAGAAGCCGAACGTCGGTGCGGCTCTATACGGCGCCTGCGCACCGACATTCGGCTACTTTCGGAAAATCGTGACGCGATGTATGCGACCGTCGGAAGCCTGTCAATCAAATAGGAACGCCCAGTCCCGCAGCCCATACCCGGAAGCGGCGGAGAAGATCTATCTCTAAAACGGTAAGTACTGCTTTGATTTTAAAAAACCACCCGATTCCCCATTACAAAATGAGCCTCAATCTAATGTTAAAAATTAAGTTTTTGGGTGAACCTCCACTTTAAAGGGGAACTGAATTGCATCAGCACCACAAACCGAAAACACTATATAAAGATTTGTTTTTTAATATTCAAAGCAAACTAACCCATCCATGTCTCCATGCTTTATCTTGTTGAGAAATGACTTTGAACCCCCACCCCCAAGTGCCGATGATTCAGCATTTACTTCCTGGAATCCATCTGCACATAGCTCAGACATGCAGGTAGGAGGGCAACTCCTGGGATGTATGACAGAACCCTGCCAGCAGCCATGATCTGCCTGCAATGCATACAGAAGCACAAAGGCCCAGGTGTGACTGGGTCTAAAATAGGGTATGTAATGAAAACAAACAGAGAGGTTTTATTTAAAAATTTCCTCAACATGTTGATGAGGGGAGAAAAAAGCAACCAGGGAAGGCAGGCAAAGTATAGGCAGCTTATATCTCAACTTAAATGAGTACTTATAGTTCATGTTAACATTAATACGCAGTACTCACCTCCACTTTGTGTGATATATCTGACCCATGGAAGTGCCTGATACCCACTCTTCTCAATAATTTTCATATACCGAACCTTAAAAAAAAAAAAAAAAATAGACAAAAATATGTAAAAAACGTCACAGTCTTAATTTTCCGATAATTTCCCCCCTGGCTCAAATAATTTTTTGATTTGACTAGTCATGCCTACTTGCAGGGCCACACACGGTTCACATTTTGAGCCATCTATTGCCGGGTTTAAATAGGAAGTAAACTCTGATGTTTTTTTTTTCTTCCCTGCAAAGTAAATGTAGCAGGTCCCAGGACTCCTTTGGTCTAATGAGGACCTCCAGGGTCAGGGATAGCGGACATCCTTCTGTATGTGGTGGGTTGTGTGGCATAGTGGGTGAAGTTATTGGGCTCCAGACACTTCTTACATGCAAAAGAAAGTTTATTTCTCTTAATCTTTTTGGGGGGTGAGGGTTAAGGCCAAGAGACCCTTAGGTAGTTTTAAGATAAATTGGAAGACTCCAAGACTTCAATAGAAGGACAGCCATGCAGGCAAAGGCATCCAGCAAGACACCACATCTGCATGTGCAGAAATGCTGTCTCCTATGGCAACAGTTGTTAACGGTTCCTAACACAAACGTAACAGTTCCTTTCTCTTTAAAGCGGGGGTTCACCCTAAAATTTTGTTTTGTCTATCATGCCATGCAGCATACTAGCGTCAGCTACAGTATGCATTTATTTTATTTTTTTCCGCTGTACTCACTGTTTAATCCGTTTCAGACTCCCTCGGGGAGTAGGCGTTCCTATCAAGAGGTGAACATGATTGGCGGCCAGCTATGGCGCGTCACGCTTCCCAGAAATAGCCGAAATAGGACTTGGCTCTTCACGGCGCCTGCGCAGTCAGCTCCTAGTCTGTGCGCAGGCGCCGTATAGCGCCGTGAAGAGCCGAGACCTACTCCAGCTATTTTCGGGAAGCGTGACGCGCCATAGCCGGCCGTCAATCATGTTCCCCTCTTGATAGGAATGCCTATTCCCCGCGGGTGTCTAAAACGAAACTATTGGATAACACTGTGAGTACAGCGCAAAAAAATAAAATAAAGGCATACTGTAGCTGACGCTAGTATGCTGCATGGCATGGTAGAAAGTAGTTTTTTAGAGTGAACCTCCGCTTTAACTACAATCACTCCTTGTGGTTCTTCAGCCCACTGTGCTCTCGGTCTTTCACTTGACCCACTGATTCACTGCCACTGAATCCCTTCAGTTTCTCCAATCTTCACGGTGGTATCTTCCTCAAGCGTCACCAGTGGCGTCTCCAGCTTTCATATTTAGGGGGGGCACATGGGGGGACAGGGACAAAAGTAGGGGGGCCAACTATAAAATGCAATTTTATATATATATATATATATATTAGGGCTGGCAGGGAAGCGTCACCAGTGGCGTCTCCAGCTTTCATATTTAGGGGGGGCACATGGGGGGACAGGGACAAAAGTAGGGGGGCCAACTATAAAATGCAATTTTATATATATATATATATATATATATATATATATATATATATATATATATATATATATATATATATATATATATATATATATATATTAGGGCTGTGCGTTAAACACGATATTAACGGCGTTAACGCAAACCCATGTTAACGCCGTCAATATTTTTATCGCGCGATTAACGCAGGAGCCCTCGGGGTGGACATGCAGAGTGTGCAGCGGCGCGGCTTACCTTCTCGCTGGATTCACAGGCAAGTTACTCACCTTGTCCCTGGATCAAGCGATGCCACCCCGCTGTGTGATCGAGCGGGTCCTCCTTGCTTGGCGGGTCCTCCTTGCTCGGCGGGTCCTCCTCGCTCGGCGGGTCCTCCTCGCTCGATTCACAGTGCCTGTGTGCCGCCGAGCTCCGTTCCCTGCGACGTTACGACGCACGAGAGCGGAGAACGGCGCCAAATTTAAAAAAGTAAACAAACACAATACACACAGTATACTGTAATCTTATAGATTACAGTACTGTATGTAAAAAATACACACACCCCTTGTCCCTAGTGGTCTGCCCAGTGTCCTACATGTTCTTTTATAAAATAAAAACTATTCTTTCTGCCTGAAAAACTGTAGATTGTCCAAAAGTGTCCCTTTATGTCAAAAATGGTTTTAGATCAGCTAGAAAACAGCGATAATAAATTATAATCACTTGCAGAATTGTGCGATATTTGTGGGGAAATTCGTCATAAATTAGATAGATTAATCGTGAGTTAACTATGACATTAATGCGTTTAATCGCGATTAAAAATTTGAATCGTTTGACAGCACTAATATATATATATATATATATATATATATATATATATATATATATATATATATTATATATATATATATATATATATCCTGGGGCCCTTTACTACGATCCCACTATGGGCCCTTTCACATGTTCTGCAGTGAGCTCCCTTCCTACTATACTGGGGCCCCCCAGGGTGGCAGAAAACAAGAGATACATGTCACCAGCACACCAAGAAAATATAAGGGTCCAAAGCAGTGGGAGAACTATCAGGGTTGCAAAGGTTGCCTTGCCACCGGGCCCTGGTGTTCTGCCACAGTGGGGATCCCCAGCTGTCCTGTCCCTGCTATTTACAGCGCTGGTCTGGCGTCTGTCTCCTTGGCAGCGGCGGCAGTCTATTAGGACCTAGGGCTGGTGACATTATGGGTGCATGCAGGGAAAGGCTGGCACTATTGGTTATAGAGAGCTGAGCCCCCAGCTGGTCACCTAGCAGCAGTAATGCTGTATAACCTTCTCTGTTGACATGCTGATCGGCATGTGATCCAGGTGATGCTCCCAGTCAGATCTAATAAACACAGTATTTATTAGCATCAAGAGTACAACCACATAAATATAATCAACCGTATGATCAGCAGCCATGTGGGCTCTATGCCTGTAAAGTGTGGGCTTTGATCAATAAAATCACTTATATTTATGACTAGGATTTGACTAGGAGCATCACCTGGATTGCATCCCGATCAGCATGTCAGAGAAGGGTCCACTGCTGCTAAGCAACCTGCAGGGAGCTCAACTGTCTACAACCAATAGAGATGGGCTCGGGTGTGTTTGAAATCCCACATGCCCGATCACGCCAGGAAGCCGACACTCCACAGTGCTAATCAATGTATGGGCTGCCTAAGAGCTAAGACCAGCCATAGACAGTTTAAATCTCAGCTGGTTCAGCAGAAACTGGCTGAGATTTGAACCATTAATGAGCAGATTCTCTTAGAATTATCACTAGTGGTTGCTGTATAGTCACTAGTGATAATCACTGTTTGTCGGGAGAATATAATTGCTGGGCAGGAGGGATATTCCCCTGTCACCACTGTCTGTTGATGGGGGAATCATGCAAGTTTCTTTCCTGCAATCTGTGGATGCAGGAAAGAAATTTGCACCGTATATTATCTGCCTAACTGAAAGTGAAAGTAAATTGTGAATGTTTTGAAAGAACAGGAGAGGGGGAGGGAGACAGATGGGGGGGGGGAGAGAAGGGATGGTGATAATGTAGTTCAGTGATTACAGTGTACTGCAGTCTGCAGTGCACACACTTAAACACGGCCCAGGCTAGAATTATCTGGTTGTGTGAGCGCTCGCATTATGCAGTGTCGGCGAGCACAGTGAGGGGGAGGAATCCCCCGCAGAGCTATATGGGGACGCTCTCCCTCTCGGGGAGCAAAATACAAAAATTGCACATGGTGGGGCACAGCATGATGTTGGGGGGGTCAGGGCCCCCTCTGGCCCCCCCCCTAGGGACGCCTCTGAGCGTCACCCCTGCCTCTCTGCTGGGTCCCTATCTTGGCACTCAAGATACCAATCAAGCTTCAACCCCGCTGTCCTGTTCAGGCCCTGGCTTGACACAAGGCTTTTCGGCAAGTGTCACCTCCGCTGGCTGGGTCCCTGGCTTGATTCCCACTCAAGCTTCACCGTCTATGATTGGGGAGAATGCTGCTCTGGTACTTGCTTCAGTTACTCACTGTGGTCCCTGGTAATAAGGCAGATGGTCCCTTATTGGCGACAGCTTCCCCTCTCCCTCCGACCACGACAGGTTCTCCGGACAGCAGAAATGTCACTTTTAGTTGGACTTCAAGCTGCAATCCCAACCCTGCGCTGCTCTCTTGCTTCTGGATAGGCCCTCAGACAGCCTAGCAGCCAGATGTGCCCGGGATAGGCCGAATCTCGGGCCTAGCAGCCCGGGCAGTAAAACACACGTGCACCCAGACAGCCGTCCAGGTGGCACAAAACACAGATCACATGACTCCACCCAAATATATAGATTCTCTCAGCAGGCTAAGGGATTTAAGAAAACCTCTGCCCATTGGCTGAGATACCCCATATACCCATAATCTGACCTTGCAGTGCCCTTCTCATATCTAATGCCACCAAGTGCCTGGACACCTAGCATCAGAAGAGAAAAGTGCAGCAAGTACAGACTTGGCATGGAATCAATTTATCCTTAACAATAGACCAAGGTAGCTATACCTGGCAGGTAGGAGCAACCCTGCCAAACCTCAGGGTATTACATCAAGGCATAATTTGCTAGTATGCATCGCATACCAGCACATTAAGTAACATTTATCTGAAAACAAAGCCTTTGTCGCCCCCGCCGCAGGCCCCATCAATCTTTGCCTGTATTCCTTCCGGGGTCACAGCCGTGTGATGTCACTCCCACGAATGCACACGGGAGCCGCCAGTCACAGCACAGGCTTCTGAAGAAATGGCACGGTCAGGCAGTTCCTTCAGAGCACATGTGCCAATGACATCATCGGCACAGTATAAAGTAAATATCTCCTAAACGGCACACGTTTAAGAGATATTTACAGTACCTATAGGCAAGCCTTATTCTAGGCTTACCTATAGGTACAAAAAACTACAGGGAGGTTTACTTCCTCTTTAAGGGTGGAGATTCAGATGCTCACAAATGCCTATTCATGACTAGTTCTCTTTAAATCATACCTAAACCCAAAACATAATATATTGCAGCTTACCAGTTCTTTGATATGTTGCCTGCATTAGTTCTTCTTTCCAGACTTTTTGCCCCTTTATTTTCACCTGGTGATCCAGCTAGTAACACACTTCCTGTCTCTGGGAAGCTACGCTCACTCTCTGTACTGTATGGAGGGAGCCATGCTTGCCACCCATGCTGAACTATAAACACTTGTTTTTCTCCATTACACAGGGCTTTGTGGTTTACAGAAGGAAGATAACATTGTTTGTGCCTCTGGGTTAATCACATACTGTACAATACCTGATCAACAGATATTTTCTATACTTTCTGAAAATGTTTTGAACCCGAAAAAAATGAAACCATGCAGTCAACACCTAAAGACTGGTAAACTATGATAAAATCATTTCTACAGTATATGTGGGTTTATCCTTTAAAAGTATAGAAATATATATATACCTGAATTCCAGAAACTGTAAAATAGGGAATTTCAAATTTGACGCCGATTGGAGGTTTTCCTTCCAATTCTTCTCTCTCCACACTGGGTAGTCCAAAATGTGCCCGCATTAAATACTCTTTACCACCCTACAGATGCAAAACAGAGTTTAACTGCAATCTTGATTAGAATGGAAAAAAAAGATGAACTTCATCACTGCATCAATCCCCTCCCCCCTGCCCCTTCCAATATCCAGCACGTGCACAGATCCACCACAGGTCTCTGCCAGGTATTTGGGACTTGGAATAGTCTGGTGGCACATGCCAACTGTGTACATGCAGGGGATTTATTGTGCATCCGCACAAATGCCACCGACTTCTGGTTTATGGGCACCATAGCGGCCCACAGCATTTGTACGCATTGGGCAGAAAATTCCCTTGCATACGCAGATGCACCACACAGTTGCAGAGAGTCAGCATATGCAAAGAATCTTGCAGCACATGTGCACACTTTGTAACATATTGCCTCCTGGGATAGCTGCGAAATGCCATCCCAAGAGGCAGCGAGGGCCTGGCCTTGGCCAGAAAGCTGGAAGTTGCAACACAAAAGGGTACAAATTAATCAAATCAATTTTTTGCCCATTTTTGTAATACGTGAATTTCCACTTTAAGAATGGGTTCTTCAAGTTTAACAATAAAAAGGTACCCCTAACAACAATGACTCTACCATAGAGAAATAGTATTGTAGTAACAGATGTATGACAAAACATTACTAAGATTTATTGCCCAATTTGTGACTGAGGGGGTGGATGTGACGATTAATTGATACGATAGCTAAAGGCCATAACGTTTTTTAATTTCTTTACCAATTCATAAATATAGTGCTAAAAATAAAGTTAATGCTATAACAAAAGTTACATATTGACCAAATAGCTGGCACCAGAAGAGGCCACACTGTTTAGCAGCCTCTTCCAGGATAGACTTTATTAATCTTTATACCCCCATTAAATAGCCTTGAAATAGTTTCCAGATCAAGTAAAAATGCCACATACATTTGGGGCCAGTTGGAAGATTGCACCCCCCCAACTTATAGTAGTGGTCTGAATGTCACTCTTACAGACAGCTAAAAATATCTCTGGCATGACTTTGCCAAGTGCCTATGACTTCGGAACTATGCAGGCACCATTAAATGGGAGGTCAGGTAGTGGCTGCTTAAGGAACCCCTAGAAGCCTCTGGAGGAGCCTTAGGCCCTGTACACACGATCAGTCCAAACTGATGAAAACGGACTGAAGTTCAGTTTCATCAGTCCAAACCGACCGTGTGTATGGCCCATCGGACTGTTGTCCTTCAATCCAAAGTTTTAGGCCTTGTACACACGATCAGTCCAAACTGATGAAAACGGACTGAAGGCTGAAGTCTGATGGTCTGATGTGCCTACACACCATCAGTTAAAAATCCAATCGAGTCCAACGCGGTGACGTAAAACACACGACGTGCTAAAAAAAAAAACGAAGTTCAATGCTATCAAGCATGCGTTGACTTGATTCTGAGCATGCGCGGGTTTTGAACCGATGCTTTTGCGTACTAACCATCGGTTTTGACTGATCGGTCATCAGTCCATCAGTCCGATTTTAAAGCAAGTTTTAAAACTTTTGGTCTGAAGGACAAAAGTCTGATGGGCCATACACACGGTAGGTTTGGACTGATGAAACTGAACTTCAGTCCGTTTTCATCAGTTTGGACTGATCGTGTGTACAGGGCCTCAGAACTTGCTTTAAAATCGGACTGATGGACGCCTGGTCAAAACCGATGGTTAGTACGCAAAAGCATCGGTTCAAAACCTGTGCATGCTCAGAATCAAGTCGACGCATGCTTGGAAGCATTGAACTTCGTTTTTTTCAGCACGTCGTTGTGTTTTACGTCACCGCGTTGGACTCGACCGGTTTTTGAACTGATGGTGTGTAGGCACATCAGACCATCAGACCATCAGTCCATCAGACCATCAGTCCATCAGACCATCAGTCCGTTTTCATCAGTTTGGACTGATCGTGTGTACAAGGCCTTAGGATTCCATGGAAACTTGGTTGAGAATGGCTGCTCCAACAGGCTGCTAGGAGTTCTTTGAGCAGTGTAAAATTACTACCTCTCAAATAGTAAACCACGGAATGTATCCCAACAGAGGGGACTATCAGAATACACTGATCAGCACTGCAGCCAATTGGCTACATGCACTGTTCGAACACAAATTTTACAACAGTCCCATTCAAGAGAGTAGTTGCTCACTAGGTCAACTCCTCTCAAATGGCAATAGATGGATCAAAATTTGACCAGTGCCTGCTGAGCTGGCTGAATTTTAAATTCCTCTATGGCCAGCTTTAACCATCTGTAAGGGGGAGATTCTTTTCAATGTAAGGAGCATTTTTTCCCAGAGGCCATTATACTGGTGTATTGTGATCTGCACATATAATTATCAGTAGGGGTTCCCAGAGACAAGAATCAAAGCTTTAGATACCGTCTGTTTCCCACAATGCAGTGTGGATCTCTCAGGGGTTCCCTCTATTTGAAGGTCATGTCAGAGCTTGGAAAGAAGGCCCTCCAGGGCTTGGGTATGCCCAAAGCAAATGAAAGGTCCCCTTTCAATATACAGAAAAATCCACAACATTTACTTACTGGAAAGGATTTGATTGTCCATATAACCACATTTTTTTCTGGGACGTATTTTGCACTTCCAACGCTGGTTTTAAATTTTGGAGAATCTGCATCACTTGGAACTGGAACGGAGATCTCCACATTATTTGCTACAGACTGTTTCTTAAATTGACCTTTTGCCTAGTGTAAGAGAAACCAGAAAGTGAAACATTTCAAGGGAAAGTGTAAAAGTCAAAATTCCTATACATCTGCCAACAGGATTTTAATACTTGCGCCTCTCTCTCCAAAAATATTTCCATTAATGTTTTTGTTTTACTGCTGGTTTCTGAACTGTCAGTTATGTCATGGTATTTTGACCAGCAAAGGTAGAAATAAAGCTAATGCCGCGTACACACGATAGTTTAAACCGATGAGAATGGTCTGATGGACCGTTTTCATTGGTCAAAACCGATCGTGTGTGGGCGCCATCGTTTATTTAACCATCGATTAAAAAAAAGCCAACTTGCTTTAAATTTAACCGATGGATTCCTAACCGATAGGTCAAAACCGATCGTTAGTAGGCACAACCATCGGTTAAAAATCTACGCATGCTCAGAATCAAGTCGACGCATGCTTGGAAGCATTGAACTTAGTTTTTTTTCAGCACGTTGTCGTGTTTTACGTCACCTCGTTCTGACATGATCGTTTTTTTAACCGATGGTGTGTAGGCGCGACGGACCATCAGTCAGCTTCATCGGTTAACCGATGAAAACGGTCCATCGTTCCGTTCTCATCGGATGGACTGATCGTGTGTACGCGGCATAAGTCAGCCTTTTGTCTGTGTCATCCTATGGTAGGAGGCACTGACTCAATGTCACATAGCTCCTCCTTGGTGGTGTCACCCTGTGGTGGGAGGGACCAGCTCCATGTCACAAAGCTCTTCCTGTCAATGTCACCTAGTGGTGGGAAGGACAGACTCCATGTCACATAGCTTCTACTGTCTGTGTCATGCTGTGGTCTGAGGGACAGACCCCATGTCACTTAGCTCTTCCTGGGTGGTGTCACCCTGGGGTAGGAGGGACCAGCTACAAGTCACATAGCTTCTACTGTCTGTCACCCTGTGGAGGGAGGGACAGACTCCATGTCCCATAGTTTCTTCTGTCTGTGTCACGCTATGGTAGGCGCGCCCAACTCCATGTCACATAGCTATTTCTGAGGGGTGTCACCCTGTGATGGGAGGGATAACCTCCATGTCACATAGCTCCTCCTGCGTTTTAGCCTGGGGCAGAATGGACAGACTCAATGTCATATAGCTCCTCTTGTCTGTGGCACCACGTGGTGGAAGGAATATCACCTAGCTGTATAAGAGACACAAAAAATAACCTTACCTTAACCATGATCTCCAATCGACTGTGAGTAAACTTCTCAATCACTGATTCGATCCATATTAACGGCTTCACCTACAAAATTTAAAATAGATTTTATTCAATTGTCAGCCAAGTTTCCCCATTAAATAAATAGTTTATAGATTTCTGTGGGACATATGTAACCAGATACAAATAGTACTGGCCGAGTTGGACACTAGCATCCATCCACAATCATAAAAATGGTAAGAAAACACAATCAAATACATATGATATAAAGTTATATCACATTCAAGACTGTTTGCATCAATTTTCACAGAAGCACTTATCCTTTAGAATGGATTTTGTCCATTTTTTATTGGTGATCCTTTGTTGCAGTATATCAGTTGTCACCATTCAATTGATAAGTTTTCCCGTTAAGCAGAACCGTCACCAATAAGCATTTGCAATAATTTTAATCTCCATTCTTACTGTTATAGTAGTGCAGCCTTACCTGTTCGAAATTAGTAGAATTCCAGTCAAATTCTAAACTATACTTTAATATGCTCCCACCCCAATTCTAAACATATTCTAACTACCCTGTAAATCAGGGGTGCCCAACTTTTTGAAGAGTGAGGGCCACTTAAGCGAATTGGTAACTGGTTGTGGGCCACAATGAGGATGACAGGTCCTTGTCTACAGACAAAGCCCACCCTACTGTGACATCTGCCGACTCAGTGGGGATCAACGGAGCGAAACCCACTGAGCAAGCAGATGTTTAAAAACAAATCCTCGCGGGATCCGCACATGTGAAAAGGGCTTAAGAACTGTGACAATGTGGAATAGACTCCCTCCAGATGTGGTTATCGCCAGCTCTGTAGATTGCTTTAACCACTTCAGACCCGCGCTATTGACAAAAGACGTCAACAGCGCGGCTCTCGCTGAAGAGCCGATGCGTGTACCTGGCGGCCGCGATGTCCGCCGGGTACACGCGATCGGCGGTGACACAGCAGGTGACAGCAGGGACGTGGAGCTCTGTGTTCAAACACAGAGCTCCACGTCCTGTCAGAGGAGAGGAGACCGATCTGTGTCCCTTGTACATAGGGACACAGCATCAGTTACCTCCCCCAGTAAGCCCCCTCCCCCCACACAGTTAGAACACACCCAGGGAATACATTTAACCCCTTCCTTACCCCCTAGTGTTAACCCCTTCCCTGCCAGTCACATTTATACAGTAATTCGTGCATTTTTATAGCACTGATAAATGTGAATGGTCCAAAATTTGTGTCAAAAGTGTCCGATATGTCCTGCCGCAATATCGCAGTCCCAATAAAAAATCGCAGATCTCCGCCATTACTAGTAAAAAAAAAAAATCATAATTCTGTCCCCTGTTTTGTAGGCGCTATAACTTTTGCGCAAACCAGTCGCTTATTGCGATTTTTTTCTACAACGATACGTAGAAAAATACGTATCGGCCGTAACTGAGAAATTTTTTTTTTTTTTTTCTTTTAAATGGGATATTTATTATAGCAACAAGTAAAAAAATATATATTTTTTTTAAATTGTCGCTCTTTTTTTGTTTATAGCGCAAAAAATAAAAACCGCAGAGGTGATCAAATACCACCAAAATAAAGCTCTATTTGTGGGGGAAAAAGGACGTCAATTTTGTTTGGGAGCCACGTCGCACGACCGCGCAAATGTCAGTTAAAGCGACGCAGTGCCGGAAGCTGAAATTTCGCCTGGGCACGAAGGGGGTTTATGTGCCCAGTAAGCAAGTGGTTAAAAAAGACCTGGATTATTTCCTAAATGTATAATTGGGTACTGAGTACTAACATTTATAGGTAAAGTTGATCCAGGGAAAAATCAGATTGCCTCTCAGGGGATCAGGAAGGATTTTTTTCCCCTGCTGTAGCAAATTGAAGCATGCTCTGCTGGGGTTTTTCGTCTTCCTCTGGATCAACTTTGGGTGAAGGATTGTGTATATGGGATTGTATATCTTTTCTTTTGGTAGAACTATATTGACTTGTGTCTTCAACCTAACTATATGTAACTATTGGGTTGTAATGCATCTAGCAAAAGTAAAGTGATTTTTCTCAGTTGATCTTTTAAAGCACGCAAGAAAAAAAAGAAATAAAGCAAAAAAATAAAAAAAAATTGTCATAGACAGATTATTTTTTAGCATAATGGTTAAATAAAAGCATTACAAATTATGGCACCATTAAAAGAAAGTTTCCTTCCAAAGGCAATCAAAACGGAAAAAAATAATCAATGCAGTACCGGTGTGTGATCATCGCTTCAGTGTATATTTTGTAAGCTTATATAGTGATATTACATACTACACTAGATAGATACCTGTGTGTTTAGCCGATAAGACATCAACTCAAAGTCTCCATCTGGTGGAATAAATGAGATTGTACGATCGTTCTCAAAGCGTGACAGACGAACGCACTGATGGAACTTCACATCTTCTAGTTCAACAGTTTTGTTCTTATTGCCTATGACGGGAAGCAGACAAGAACAATCACACCTCTGTATATGGCAAATGCCTGAGAAAGATTAAAACTGGTCTGGTTTTGGCACCATTGGTGGGGGGATTTCCCTCAGGGGTGCTCTAAGTATCACTATGGGTTGGGACCCCTTGACTGCACTTGACTGCAACACCTCTTGATTTTTTTTCTGCACATTGCCTCGTGCCTTTTGGCTGAGACCGGGGCAATTTTTGTTACCAGGCCACGAGGCCAAGCCATTGTGAACAACATTGGCACTTGTTTTTCTTTTTAACTGTCACTGCACTTTATGTGTCATTTACTTTTTTTTTTTTTAAATGTTTTTATTGAATTTTTTGCATCAACATACAAAAGAAAAAGTTTAGTTATTCATTGCATTGTAATATTGCAGAAATACACTTGAGTGGTCAATAAACAAATTCCAATTTACATGTCTCTAGCAGTTATTAAATGTAAAGTTACAAGGAGTAGTCAATATGCATTTCTCTAGTTACAGAGTTACCAGGAGGGTGTACATGGTTTAGTTCCACTGCATCTGTAGGAACATTATATAGCAGGTTATCCATTTGGCGTAAGGGTTAAATGGATAATGAAATCCGAACCTCAAACGTGAGTTTGTATAGAGGTATCGAGTCATTAATCAGTTTTAACCAAAGGGATTTTAGAGGTACTTGTGATCCTTTCCAGGACAATAGTATGGCTTTCTTTGCAAAGAAATGGAGGATATGAAGAAGTCTCTTTGCATGAGTTGAAATGTGAAGATCCCCAAAAATGCAGAGGGAGTTTTTGGGGTGGAGAATGTTTGGGAGGCCTATTGCCGATGATATGAAAGACCCCATCTCGTGTCATTTACTTTTACTCACGAATTGTAGGATGTGGGTCTTCGGGCCTACCCTTGATGTCTGTTTACCTGCACTGTCATCATTGTTGGGGCCCCAGAGCATTACTTTGCCCAGGGGCCCATGATGCTATTAAGACGGCCCTACTCAGTGGTTGGCTTTCACTGGGCCATTTGACTAGGGAGATCTGTGTATGCCTTGCCCAGGAGTCTTACACCTTGGGGGGGCAGGGAGGGGTCCTTCCTCTTCATAAGGAACCAAAGACACACCCTAGTGCACTTTCTGTGTACGTGTGTGTTCACATGCACTTTTTTGGTTCACCTTGGTGTTTTGTTTTTTCACTCCACCCTGTGGGCTCAGAGGGAAAATATTTTTTTTGTTTTTCAAAAATGTCATTTAAAAATGACAAAAAAAATTCGAACATGCATTTTTTAACGTCGTTTTAAACTATGTCGTTTTTCGGGTTGTAAAAAATGATCGTGTGTGGGCTAAAACGACGTAAAAAACCTGCGCATGCTCAGAACCAAGTTATGAGACAGGAGCGCTCGTTCTGGTAAAACTACCGTTCATAATGGAGTAAGCACATTCATCACACTGTAACAGACAAAATCGTCTTTTACTAACACAGAATCAGCTAAAGCAGCCCAAAGGCGAATGGAACTTCCCCTTTATAGTGCCGTCGTACGTGTTGTACGTCACCGCGCTTTGCTAGATAATTTTTTTTAAAACGATGGTGTGTAGGCAACATCGTTTTAATGATGAAGTTGGGAAAACTTTGTTTTTTCGACATGCTGAAAAATGATCGTGTGTACATGGCATTAGCCTCCCTTCCCTCAGCATCTTCCTCATCCTACACAATTTGAACAAGTCTGCAAAGATCGGACGCCTCTTTGGCATGCCATATCCCCGATGTATGGTCCGCCTAAATCTCTTGCGGCAGATTTCAAACTGCCATATATTGCCAAATGGGAATGGGACTTGGGCATCTCTCTCTTCCCAACAAACAGATTGAGAGAATACATCCATTCACCTATAAAAACCATCAGTGTGCTCCAAATATTAGGATTTGAACTCTTCGACAAGATGGCATTGCACACCCAACAGGATACACAAAATGTTCCCACAGTGTGCAGAGACTTGCTGGAGTTGTGGAGAAGAACTGGGAAACATATTCCATATTTTCTAGTCTTGTAGTGTACTTAAAGCTTTCTGGGCAGAAGTTTGTCACATTATACAGAAACCCATAGATCAAGAGATTCCGGGGGACAATACCTTATTTCTGTTACACCATCATGAGATCCTGAGTAAAACCTATAGATGCTCCACTATCCCAATCCTAGTGAGTGCAGCAAGAAGCTATATTCCTATTTTCTGGAAAGAGTGCCAAGCGCTCCCCGTCTGGCTAGTGAAAATTTAGCAAATAAATGAAAAGGAGGCCCTAATTGAGACATAGAAGGGCACATGGGAGACATTCATTAGGAAATAGTTTTATTGGCATGACTTGGTGTATTCCCCTGCCTATAAAGCTCTTTTGAATAAGACCTGATCTTGGCAGTCCAGTCTGGTGTCATTATGGTGACGGGACACCTGGGGTAGGACCGGAGGACAGTTTTTCCCCTTCCCCTCAATTGTTGTACCTAGGACGCCTCTTTTGAGCTTCCCACTCCCTCCCATTTTGTTTTTCTTCTTTTTTTTTGGAGCTTTTTTTATTGGTGCCTGGTGTATAGGTTAGATTCTGAGTGATATTTTTTTTTTTCTTGTACACCTTCTGTACTCTGCTTTTTCCATAAATAAAAGACATTTTAAAACAACTAAGAAAGGAAATCTAATCTGTACCCACTCCACTAATACAATTGGTTTTCTTCCATCCATGTCGTTGTTGGAAAGATTCCTTTTTTTCTTTCCCAGGGACACATTAAGTGAATGGAAATTCCCTTGGTAGAATTTTTTTTCCAGATTGAGTTCTACTCTAAAGCTAACTTGTGCTTTGCCTTGAATTTGAGAGCAATACCATAGAAAAGGGTCAGAAGTTTCGCTCTAGCAATCCGGGCAGTGGTATATTAGTTAGGGTGACCAGACATCCCCAGTTTCAGGGGACAGTCTCCTGATTGAGGACACTGTCCCCGGACCAAGTCTGTCTCTGGTTTTGTCCCCAGATTGGATTTAATAGGGGACAGGGGCAATTTCAAAGACAATCAGTGCAGAATTAAAATTAAAAAAATAGAATTACACCCCCCCCCCCGCTCCATCGTGCCTACTAGCATAGGGGGGGGTTGTATTTTTCCCATTATCTGTGCCCCTTTTTGATGATCATGTGCTGGTCGGAGCGGAGGGAATATTTCTTCAGTTTCGGGCGCATGCCCATTCAGCTTCGCTCGCATTTTCTTCTGCCTTGGCTCAAATCCTGGCCAGCCACCTGCCTATCTCCTTGCCTTCCCTGGCGGATTGATCTTCCTCCGCTCCCCATCCAGTAGTAGCCGGGGCCCGGAGAGTAAGACTTGAATGGCTGTGAGGCGGGCGGCGACGGGCAGAGTCGCTGATTGTTGCCATTACTAGTAAAGAAAAAATATGTCCCCGGATTTCATTTAAAAAATCTGGTCACCTTAATATTGGTGCCAGTAACAGGATCTCTAGTATGTTATGGACCCAAGGCAGAAGTCCTGCCATTGGTTTATGAGACAAAAAAAGAGCACGATAAGGAAACCCACATATCCACTCCATGCAGACAGTGACTCTGGCTGCAACTCAGGACCCAAGGCTGCAAGGCCACTTAGCGATGGTCAAGGTGATCACCTTGCATACCCATGTCGGAAGTGAATAACGGTCCACAGTTCCTCCCCTCTAACAAGAAAAATTTGTAGTAAGCATTATTCACACTGATGGAAATGGGTTAATAAAAAAATTTAAATCTCGCCCACCTCCAGTGACTGGTACTTACGTCCTGTTAATTCAAATAGGACCCGATCATTCAGCCCAAGCCTCAACTCAGGCATTCCAGAGAGGAAGACTTTCAGCTTGACAGTGCCTACTATCTCGCTCAGAAGTACACTGCCATTAATGTTCACCTGAAATACACAATAATCTTTGTAAATATACATTGACATACATAGAAGAGGTTCCAATGGCGCTTTTTGGTGGGAGTGTCTGGAGGGGTTGGGGGGGGGGCTCTGGCCTTGCAGAGTAGTAGCAAAGTGCCAGGTAATGAATCCCTCCCTGTGTTCCAGAACCAAGTACTGAAAAGAGCCTGAAATGTCAGGTGGACTAATCTCCGTATGACAGAGGAAGTATATTTCCCGCCCAACTGGGAAAAAGAGTACAGCGCGGTAACATTAGTTCAAGCAATTAAATGACTAACCACCAATGCTCTGGGGGTTGTTATTAAAGCCTGCCATTGGCCATTGGCCACCAATTCCTAGGGAATTTACTACTATTGCCTGCCACTGACCACCAATGCTGGGAGGGGGGGTATACCATCACTGTGTTCCATTGATCACCAATGCTGGGGGTTTACCATTACCTTGTGCCACTGACCAGCAATGCTGGGGTGGGGAGAGGTTAACATTACTGACTGCCATTGACCACCAATTCTGGGGTGTTTACCATTCATAAAAGTCAATTCAATGTAAGACTCATTAGCAAAGTTAGTTCAGCTTTATTTCAGCTGGGATTATGTAGCAACACAACAAGCACCAGTAAGGATGAAAGAAGCATTAGAATTAGGGATGCACCGATATATCGGTGCCGATACATATCGGCCGAAAACAGCTGTTTTGGCGACACTGCTTTAAAATTGCCGATATGGGCATCGGGTGCCCGTAAACAAAATGGTCGCTGGGGTGTCACGGCTCCGTCCTCTGCACGAGCCAACGATTGTCACTGCCTCCTGAGTCCTCCTGACTCGATCGGCTATTCAAAAATGGCGCCGGGTGGCGCCATTACGTATCTGCTTATGCGCCGCCCGGCCGAGTGGATACGCCTGGCCGGCTTCAGGCTTGGGAAAGCTTGTATCCGCTCGGCCGGGCGGCGTATAAGCAGATACATAATGGCGCCACCCGGTGCCATTTTTGAATAGCCGATCGAGTCAGGAGGACTCAGGAGGGACACTTTGGCAGTGACACTCGTTGGCTCATGCAGTGCACTCGTCATAGGCAGAGGACGGAGCAGTGACAGTCCAGTCCAGCAGAGCACAGCACAGAGCCCAGCCATGTCCAGCACAGAGCCCAGCCATGTCCAGCACAGAGCCCAGCCATGTCCAGCACAGAGCCCAGCCATGTCCAGCACAGAGCCCAGCTTTAAGGTAATAAAAGAGCTGGTGGTGGCAGTAGGTGATGGTGGCAGGAGGTGGTGGGGGCATGAGGTGATGGTGGAAGAAGGTAATGGTGGCACCGTGGCAGGAGGTGGGTGAGGTAATGCGGGCAGGAGGTGATGGTGGCAAGAGCCGATTGTGGCAGGAGGTGGGGGTGGTGGGTGCAGGAGGTGGTGGCGAGAGCAGGAGGTGATGGCGGCAAGAACTGGCAGGAGGTGATGGTGGCAGGGGGTGGTGGGGGCAGGAGGTGATGGTGGCAGGAGGTGGGGTGGTGTTTTAACATACAATTATACAAAAATAAAAACATTTCGGTTTCGGCCTGACATTTTTTTTTATTTCGGTTTCGTTTCGGTTCTGAAATTTCCATTTCGGTGCACCTCTAATTAGAATACTGTAAAACGTCTTTATAGTAGGGAGTGCGACTATGGGGGAGATTTTATAAAACCGGAGCACTGAGAATCTACTGCAGCCCTGCATGGTAATCAATCCGCTTTTAACTTCAGCTTGATCAATTAAACTTTGACAATAAAACATGGAAGTTGATTGGTTTCTATACAGAGCTGCACTAGATTTTGCACTTTCCAGTTTTAGCAAATCAACCCCTATATTTGCAAGCTCAAATAGGGAAGTCCTGTTATCAGAACAGGTAACTAAAGACTAACCTGCTGCATGCAAAGAAATACAATTCAAACCAAAGCAGGTCAAATGCATCATTCTACATCGTTATTGTAATTAGAAATGTGTTCCAGTGCAGTTCAAATTGACATGCAGCAAATCAATGTGGAAAAGAGCGAGTTTATATCACAGGCACTTACAAGCAGGTTAACAGACTCTATGACATCTATGAAGACCTCATTTTTCTTGTACTTAAGGCCCTCAGACCTCCAAGATACAGCATTTGTGACAGTGGTGGGCACACGAGACTTGGCCGTCTCCAGCTTGTTCCCTTGTTGTGTGATGTACCTGTATCAGGCAGAAAGGAGATAATGAACTGCTGGCAATCTGAAACACTTGTAGGATTTTTACAGATAAACACTAGAACGCTACACTAGAACTCTCAGGTCTAAAGGCCATTACAAAGCCAAATTATGGGTGGATGTGTCCTATAGAATATGTACCAACAGGGCCGTCTTAATAGCATCATGGGCCCCTGGGCAAAGTAATGTTTTGGGGCCCCTACAATGGAGATGCAGGTAAACAAACTTTAAGTAGGTAGGAGGCAGACAAGCGGAGCTTCCCCTTTTCCCCAGATTATCCCCCCAGCCAGGGATGGACTGGCCATTGGGACTACAGGGAGTTTCCCGGTGGGCCGATGGCTCAGTGGGCCGGCTTCAGTGACAGCGGCCTGGGAGTTTCTCACTTCTGCCTAATCTTGTCCCATAAGGGGGGGGCACCAAACTGATTCTTTGCCCCGGGTGAAATAATGTCTAGCTTCCCCACTGGTACTGCCTATAAGAATACCAGTACCAGCCGTTCTACTCTAATAAAGTAGAACAGCTAGTGAAGGGGGAGAGGGGGCTTGGGTGGCCGGGGGGGGGGTGCGGGAGTTGCCACCATGGGAGAGAGTACCAGTACCAGCCGTTCTACTCTAATAAAGAGTGGCTAGTGGCTAGTGAAGGGGGAGAGGGTGCTTGGGTGGCCGGGGGGGGGGGGGGCGCGGGAGTTGCCACCATGGGAGAGAGTACCAGTACCAGCCGTTCTACTCTAATAAAGAGTGGCTAGTGGCTAGTGAAGGGGGAGAGGGTGCTTGGGTGGCCGGGGGGGTTCGGGAGTTGCCGCCATGGGAGAGAGTACCAGCCGTTCTACTCTAATAAAAAGAGTGGCTAGTGAAGGGGGAGAGGGTGCTTGGGTGGCCGGGGGGGGCGCGGGAGTTGCCGCCATGGGAGAGAGTACCAGTACCAGCCGTTCTACTCTAATAAAGAGTGGCTAGTGGCTAGTGAAGGGGGAGAGGCGGCTTGGGTGGCCGGGGGGGGGGGGGGGGGAGTTGTCCGGCCGCTGTGGGAGAGACCTGTCATAGTGGGCCAGTCTGGATGAAGTCCAGGGCCAAATTTTTGTCCCAGTCCAGCCCTGCCCCCAGCACTCTGACCCCTCTACACCCCAAGTATCTCCCCAGCACTCTGACCCCTCTACACCCCAAGTATCTCCCCAGCACTCTGATCCCTCTACACCCCTGATTTCTGCCCAGCACTCTGATCCCTCTACACCCCAGATATCTCCCCAGCACTCTGATCCCTCTACACCCCAGATATCCCCCCAGCACTGTAACCATATACTATAAGCTAAGAATTGCTACCTCCTATACACCCCAGATCCCCCTTAGCATTGTAATTCCCCATACACCCTTGATATCCCCCATCACCATTATTCCATCCATGTAGTACCCCCTGTTCCAGTTGAGATAGAGTGCATGTAAACTTTTGCCCTGTGCCCACCTCCACCAATCAAGCAGGCAGAGGAGGGAGCATCCCTCTGGGCATTCCAAGCTTTTCGGTGCAAACAGTGCTGGACAGATGGGCTCAACATGACATCATCCACAATGCTACTTCCGCGGGTGGGCTCTCAGTGCTGCCGACTCAGCAGCTCCCACTCCAGCTCCTACCCTGCAGCCTTCGTGTCCCGAGCATTCAAGCTGCATGGGGCGGGGTCAGAGCATCACTGGCGTTCCCGCCCTGCCCCTCCTTGCTGGCTGTGAAATAGGTATCGTTTTGCACCTCACGGCGCACCGCTGCCAGCCTGCCTCCCCTGTGTATCACTCTCGGTGCCATCATGGGGCCCCCAATTTTGGGGAGGCGTGGGCTCAAGGACCAGCTGTTTTGGGGAAAGTGCAGGGGCCCCCATGCAGCTGGGGCCCCTGGGCAGTGCCCAGGTGTGCCCTCTCATTAAGACCAGTAAGACAACCCTGGACTTTCTACTGGTTATTTGTTTTGTAGCTGCACACTCACAGACCCACAGATGGTGGCAGACATATACTGTACGTGGTGTGTAAGGTGTGCAGCATCTAACTCACACAGACAGGTGCAAAAGAGAACTTGTATTGAAATAATGCAAAAACAGTTTACAACAACCCAGAAGGACGCTTGCCCAGACGGGTGCACTCACAATTTCCAATGATGTAAAGACAGCATCAGTTAAGAAAGCAGAATACAGCCTGGCCATCCAGTGCCTAAATGGGACGATGTTCTAAGGAGTTGCGACCCTTTCCTTACCACTAGTACTGTCCCTAACAGATGGGGTATCTATCCCTACTCTATAAAACTTGCAGAAAGCCCTCCAAATAGGCTCTTCTAGCCCAATATGGCTTCCTGGAGTCACATGGGTTGGCAGCATCTAACCGAGTGTTCCCCAGTGACTCAGGAAGTCATAGAAGAACTGTGTTCCTCCTGACTTGACTTCCTCTCCAGTTGCCATGCCGCTGTGGAGTGCCACCTGCAGTGGAGAAAGTAGACTGCAGCTGCCTACATACAAACAGACTTTTGCTTTGTCAGTCTCCTTTTACAAATTGTATTGGCTCAGTAATTCATTGGGGAGAAGGGTGGGGGTATACGATACCCAAAAATAGCAGGAAAAAAAAATTCCCTCCATCCAGGATTACCCTGAATTATCTTTAACCTCTGCTACAGGCTGATGCAGATTTTGTAGGCCAGATGGCCAGCTACTCTTATATATCTTCATCACCTTTCACACGCTAGTAGCGTACCTTTAAACCAAGGCCAACAATTTATAGCTCTGTACCCTTAAAGTGGTTGTAAACCCTTACATACCTTTTACCTACAGGTAAGCCTATAATAGGGCTTAACCAGAGGCGTAGCTAGTGAAAATAGCGCCTATGGCAAGCACTGAAACTGCGCCCCTGTCAAAACATTTGAAACCCATCTTTCAGATAACCTTAACAAAAAAATAGCTAACAAAACTAGTGATATTTATCATCCCTTGTGATACCTTGGGTAGTGACATATCCTCTTTATGGAGAAATCTGGGGTTTATTAGACCCCTGATCCCTCCTCTGCCCTCCAAGGCCAGGTAAATGCAGAACCAATACTGGAAGTGATAAAATCTTCATCACTTAAGGCCCCAGTTTTCACAGAGGAGAGTGAGAAACTGATATTCCTCTTTCTTCTTTGTGTGCTGTCAGATGGAATGGGAGAACAGAGGAGGGCTGTGGCTGAACACAGCAGGGATAGCGCTGCCATTGTCCATTAGCAAAGGTGCTGTGAAATAGGTATCGGAAGGAGGGAAGAAGAGACCCTCAGACCCTGGTAAGTGCCTTGCTGCCCAGCCACTTAACTGCACCCCCTTCATATGGCGCCAATGGCACTTGCCATGGCTGCCATACCCTAGATACGCCACTGGGCTTAACCTGTAGGTACTGGAAATATCCCCTAAACCGGCACGGTTTAGGAGATATTTAACATATACACGTGACGTGTACCAACATCATCGGTTAATGCGCACTGAAGAAAGAGCACGATCGCGTCGTCTCTACAGGGCCCATGCCGTGAATGTCGGCTCCCGCGCACATGTGTGGAAGTGACGTAATGCGACTCCAGCCAGTCACAGAGCCAGAGAATAGGGGAGAAGATGGACGTGGCCACCGGCAGGGACATCGCGGGCTTCGTTTGCAGGTAAGTGGCACATAATGGGCTAGTATTTGATGCATACTAGTCCATTATGCTTTTAAGTTGCAGGGAACAAAAGAGGAAGTAAAACCCATCATGTGACAAAGCAGAAATCTTCCTTAGCTGCCCAGTAAGCCCGAGAAGCACCAACTAGAACTCTCAGCATCCATATCCTCCCCAGGCAGGAAGTTTGGGCGGCAAAGGCTTCTGGACTTGCATCCTCCCCTGGCACCATGGAAGGAAAGGGACCCTTCACACACGCACACCCTTCTAGAAGGGCTCCCCAATATACCCTTCATTGACTGGCCAGAGTAAAGTAAATATTTTTTTATTTTATTTTTTTAACACTTCAGACTCCAACCTCATAGAGTATGCGTATATACGCTCATGTTCTGTTTGCCAGCCCTTAGCGTCTCTAGTTTTGGTTTTGCATCATTAGTGTGTCTCTTTTTAATTTATTTGCTTTCCTTTGCTTTTCTTATTCTTATAAATATATATATTATATAATATATATATATATATATATATATATATATATATATATATATATATATATATATATATATATATATATATATATATATATATATATATATATATATATATATATATTTTAATAAAGATGTGTTCATCTTTGATTATTAATTTTTTTTTTTTTATATTCTATATATTATAAAACTTATAATTTTATCCCCTTATCCTTCCCTCCCCCTTCCCTTTTCCCAAAACATTTTAACCCAAAACATTGTATGATCTCACTCCATCTACTGTGCAACGCTACCCAGAGTCAGGTAGAAGCAAGCAATGACCTTGGGCCTAGGATAAACCTTATAACCTTAGATAGTAATGCTTTGCAACTTACTCCTGCAGAATCTTGCTGTCGGTGGTCTGTGGGAAGCCAAAGTCCATAAGCTCATCTAGCAGTTCATACACAATGACAAAGTTGTCCCGGATACTCTCCTCTTCCAGCTCCTTGAAGTACTCTGTGAATACCTAAATGTTGCACCAAGTCATAAGCATGAGAAGAGGTACACAAAATACAAGCCCTAGTTCCTTAGGATGACAGTGGGTCTCTCCCGTTCACCCATACAGCCTACTTGACAGGTGCCCCCCCCCCCCCCCCCCCCCGAAAATATCAAAACAACATTTCCCCTAAAAATATACTAAAATCCTTATTAGTGGACGCAAACATAACGCATTATAAAGGTTAGTGCAGCGCATAAAATTCAAATGATGCAAAAGTGAAAAAAAAACAGCAAAAAACCTGGGCCAAAAAGTCAATGAAATCAAAATTCAACGTGAATAAAGTCCAAGAAAATGTGTGACGAACAAATTCCAGAATCCGCTGAAACTTCACCAGTGACGTAGATTCAAACAACAATAAGTGATCCCTCCAACACAATAGGATTGGCCACTCTCACCTTAAAGCACGGACTCCTGTGTTACCAGGTAGTCATGCAAGCAGTATTGCAGATACACCCGCTGGCAAGTTGTCTTATCAGGTCCCTCAATAATTCGCAGCAGGATAGTAAACCATGTATGGAAAAAAGATAGATCCAAGTGCTCTCCGTTTCAAAATTACAAAAAATGTATTGGATAAGCATAAAACTAATCACAAAGATCCGAACGATCAGTAGCATAAAACAAATGACAGGTTTGTTTCACGAAAGGACGGCAGCGGGCGACGTCTCTGTGCTCCTCCCCCGTATGCGTTACGTTTCCACAAACTTCCTCAGCGGGGTGGAGCTAAAAACGCAGTCTGTCTACCTATAAATGAATGATCGTCGTCACGGAAACTAACAACAAAACGAACGTGTCCACCTAAGCCCAAGCGTCAGATGCAAATAAGCGGAAAACACATAGTTTCAATGTTGTCGGTAAAATACCGGACAAAATCGATCGTTTAATGGTTAAAAGATTTTATAATCGATCACTGCATGAAAATACAAAGTGATCGCGGCCACAATATTACTAAGATTATTGTAATGATACAAACAATCAGAATATCGCCATCATGTGGTCAAAAGTTATATGAACACCTATTCTTCTAAAATAAATAAATTTAAAAGTTGAATAGCAGTCGCTCGATACCGTCTTTGAGAAACATTGAAAAATACAATCTAAAAATAATATAAAACACATAAAATTACTAATTAAAAATATATAAACATTACAAAAATATATTAAAATATATATATATTTTATAGAACAAGATTAATATAACCCATTAATATACAAGAAAACTATAACTAAAAGCATAATTTATCAGAAATGAAACGATTCAGATCAAAAGCAACATTAAGTCCTTCAGGGGTGAGAACCTTGGCCTCCACAATCCAATAGGTTTCTCTTTGACTAATATGTCGGATATAATTTCACCCCCTCCAATGTCGATCGACCCTTTATATACCCCAGAATTTACGACATCTGGGGTCTCTGTTATGACATTGCCTGAAATGTCTGGAAACACTATGGGTACGAAGACCTCTCTTAATATTATTAACATGTTCACCGACCCAAACTGTCAGAGCCCGTGAGGTGCGGCCTATATACTGGAGCCCGCAATCGCACTCCAGCATATAGACCACACCCACTGTGTTACATGTAATAAGGTTTATAATAGTGTAGGACCTTTTGGTGGAAAAGGAAGTGAACTATTTGCGTTTCTTATTATGCGTACATTGTTTGCACGCTTGACAACGCCCACATCCATAGAAGCCTGAAAGAAAAGAAAAAATCCTGTTCTCCTTGAAAACTGGTGGGTCAATAACACCTGGGGCTATGGCGTCTCTAAGAGTGGGTGCCTTTTTATAAATAAAAAAAGGACGTGGGGGAAGGACCGGTCCCAAGACCTTATCTTTTCTTAAGACCTCCCAATGTTTGCCCACTATTTTTTCAAATTGTCTGTGCTGGATGTTATAGTCGAGAACAATCTTGAACTCATATTTCCCTTCCTTTTTCCGACTTCCATTGGAGTCAGAAATGAGATCTGTCCTATTCAAAGAACCCACTTTGGCTATTTCATTATGGATGGTATATTTATCATAGCCCTTCTGTTGGAATCTGTTAGCCAAAATCTTGGACTGTGCAAAATAATCATCGTCAGAGGTGCAGTTTCGTCTAAGACATATAAACTGTCCCCTGGGTATATTGCACAGCCAATTTTTATGGTGGCAACTATCCAACGGATAGAGGGCGTTCCTTGTGTCACAGATAGTCTGCTAATTACTGCTGATGTCAGCTCTTTGTATACTATCATTGGTCACATGGACGCGATCTCATCGGTGAAATGGGCATTAACACAATCAGACGTGTCTACGACACAAAGGACATTTTTGTTACAATGTTTAGAAATTTGTTTGACCAAGAATTATTTTTGGTATGATAGGAATTTCTATCTACAAATTATGGGCGTCACTATGGGGGCAAAGTTTGGCCCCAGCGTTGCAAATTTATGTCCTTATGGGAAGAAGAAAGCGTTTTTAAAGACCCTCCACAACAGTTAAAATGCTATAAACGCTATATCGACGATTTGGTTATGATATAGGAAGGAGACATGCCCAGTCTCGAGTTATTTATGTCTAAACTAAATAACAACTCTAACATGGAACATAGACTCACAAAAGATTGTGTTCCTTGATTTGGAG
Source organism: Rana temporaria (assembly GCF_905171775.1). Lineage (NCBI taxonomy): Eukaryota > Metazoa > Chordata > Amphibia > Anura > Ranidae > Rana > Rana temporaria. The sequence continues at coordinate 440,074,807 of NC_053491.1, forward strand.
ATCTATAAAGAAGGAGACTATTTTAAAGACCCGCAATTATTTTAAACCTTCCAATAGAAACGGGTATATCCCCCGTTGGATAGTTGCCACCATAAAAATTAGCCATGCAATATACCCAGGGGACAGTTTATACGTCTTAGACGAAACTGCACCTCTGACAATGATTATTTTGCACAGTCCAAGATTTTGGCTAACAGATTCCAACAGAAGGGCTATGATACCATCCATAATGAAATAGCCAAAGTGGGTTCTATGAATAGGACAGATCTCATTTCAGACTCCAATGGAAGTCGGAAAAAGGAAGGGAAATAGGAGTTCAAGATTGTTCTCGACTAGAACATCCAGCACAGACAATTTGAAAAAATAGTGGGCAAACATTGGGAGGTCTTAAGAAAAGATAAGGTCTTGGGACCGGTCCTTCCACCACGTCCTCTTTATTTATAGAAAGGCACCCACTCTTAGAGACGCCATAGCCCCAGGTGTTATTGACCCACCAGTTTTCAAGGAGAACAGGATTTTTATTTTCTTTCAGGCTTCTATGCCTGTGGGCGTGGTCAAGCGTGCAAACAATGTATGCATAATAATAAGAAACGCAAAGCGTTCACTTCATTTTCCACCAAAAAGTCCTACACTATTAAAAACCGTTTTACATGTAGCACAGTGGGTGTGGTCTATATGCTGGAGTGCGATTGCGGGCTCCAGTATATAGGCCGCACCTTATGGGCTCTGACAGTTCGGGTCGTGAACATGTTAATATTAAGATAGGTCTTCGTACCCATATTGTTTCCAGACATTTCAGGCAATGTCATAACAGAAGACCCCAGATGTCGGAAATTCTAGGGGAATGAAAGGGTCGATCGACATTGGAAAGGGGGGGGGGGGGATTATATCCGACATATTAGTCAAAGAGAATCCTATTGGATTGTGGAGGCCAAGGTTCTCACCCCTGAAGGACTTAATGTTGATCTGAATCGTTTCATTTCTGATAAATTATGCTTTTAGTTATAGTTTTCTTGTATATCAAGGGGTTATATTAATCTTGTACTATAATTATATATATATATATATATATATATATTTTATATATGTAATGTTTATATTTTTTTAAATAGTAATTTTAGGTGTTTTATATTATTTTTAGATTGTATTTTTCAATGTTTCTCAAGGACGGTATCGAGCGACTGCTATTCAACTTCATATAAATGTATTGATTTTAGAAGAATAGGTGTTCATATAATTTTTGACCACATGATATTCTGATTGTTTGTATCATTACAATAATCATAGTAATATTGTGGTTGCGATCACTTTGTATTTTCATGCAGTGATCAATTATAAAATCTTTTAACCATCAAACGATCGATTTGTCCGGAATTTTACCGACAACATTGAAACGATGTGTTTTCGGCTTATTTGCATCCGACGCTTGGGCTTAGGCGGACACGTTTGTTTTGTTGTTGGTTTTCGTGACGACGATCGTTCATTTATAGGTAGACAGACAACGTTTTAGCTCCACCCAGTTAAGGTAGTTCGTGGAAACGTAACGCGTACGGGGGAGGAGCACAGAGACGTCGCCCGCTGCCGTCCTTTCGTGAAACAAACCTGTCGTTTCTTTGTTTTATGCTACTGATCGTTCGGATCTTTGTGAGTAGTTTTATGCTTATCCAATACATTTTTAGTCATTTTGAAACGGAGAGCACTTAGATCTATCTTTTTTCTTTACATGGTTTAATATCCTGCTGCGGATTATTGAGGGACCTGATAAGACAACTTGCCATCGGTGTATCTGCAATACTGCTTGCATGACTACCTGGTAACACAGGAGTCCATGCCTTAAGGTGAGAGTGGCCAATCCTATAATGGTGGAGAGATCACTTATTGTTTTTTGAATCTACGTCACTGGTGAAGTTTCAGCGGATTCTGGAATTTGTTCGTCACACATTTTCTTGGACTTTATTCACATTGAATTTTGATTTTATTGACTTTTTGGCCCAGGTTTTTTTACTTTTTTTTATTGCATCATTTGAATTTTATGTGCTGCACTAACCTTTATAATATGTACTTTTTTAGATCTTGTGATTTTCTTTAAAGTGGAGGTTCACCCGAAAGGTACATTTTTAACCTTAGATTGATGCTCATTTTGTCAAGGGGAATCGGGTAGTTTTTTTAAAATCTAAGCAGTACTTACCGTTATAGAGAGCGATCTTCTCCGCCGCTTCCAGTCGCATACATCGCGTCACGATTTTCCGAAAGTAGCCGAACGTCGGTGCGCAGGCGCCATATAGAGCCGCACCGACGTTCAGCTTCTTTCGGCTACTCGTGACGCGATGTATGCGACCGTCAGAAGCCTGTCGGAAGACTGTCAATCAAATAGCAACGCCCATTTCGGAAGACCATACCCGGAAGCGGCGGAGAAGATCGCTCTCTAAAACGGTAAGTACTGCTGAGATTTTAAAAAAAACTACCCGATTCCTCTTGACAAAATGAGCATTAATCTAAGGTTAAAAAAAAAATTCCGGGTGAACTCCCGCTTTAAGTGTTCAGTTTGCATTTATTTGGGGAGGGGATTTATTGATTTATTTGACACATATTTTTGCACTGATTGCACCTTTCGTTATTTGTACAAACATAACACAAAATTCCTGCTAAATAAAAAAAACTGTATTGAGTTACAGGAATGATGCCCTGTGCGTCTCTCCCTGCAGCAGCCATAAGCCAGAGGGAGGGAGAGGCGGAGAAACTGTCTTTCAGCTGCTTCAGAGAGCCACACAGAGCATTGTTCCTGCAATTGCCCCGGCCGCACCAATCATCCTTCCTGCCCTGCTCACATCAGATTCCCCCCTGCTGCCTGGGCCCCTCTGTGCGCCTGGACCGTGTAAAGGAGGACCAGCGGTACCCCCTTATCAGAGGCCCTGCACCCACACCCATCCTAATTAGGGTTGTTTAAAGGAAAAACCTGCTATGCTGCACTTACTAAACACTTCCTCTAATTACCAGGCTACAGTAGACATTCTGGGCAACCTAGACAGTTCCAGTGTCAAATAATTTAATAAGCGAGGTCCATGAGTAATACATGCCACTGTAGGAAATGTCCAAAAACTGAGTGATAAAAGTATACTTCTAGCCCAAAATATTTCCTTTAGAGTAGAGAGGCTTTTAAACCTCCTCCATGTTTTTATGTACAAATTTGGGTATCATAGTTTTCCTGTAGGTGCATGCAGTTTTGCAGCCTGACATATTTGGTATTTAGTTTCTTACCACAGTCTCATTTGTTATATTTTACAATTTTGGGGTTCTCATTACATTTCAAAATGTTCCCTACAAGATCCCAAATAAAAGTTGGTTTAAATGTAGCCATGCAGTGGGCCTTGCCCCCACATTGCATTAGTTAGATGCTTAGTTTGTCTAGGCCAAGGGTTTCAAACTGGCGGCCCTCCAGCTGCTGCGAAACTACCAAGTCCCATGAGGCATTACAAGGCTGTCAGTTACAAGCATGACTCCCACAGGGAGAGGCAGGATGGGACTTGTAGTTTCACAACAGCTGGAGGGTCGCCAGTTAGAGACCCCTGGTCTAGGGGGTGATGAACCAGCAGTACTACTTACCTTATTCCTAGAGCTACAGCATGCTTCCTCCCAGGTGCAAGACCAGCCTCTCGGAGGCCAACTTTGCCAGTCGCAAGATTGTCTGGGTACATTGTAGGACCCACCATAACCTGGGCAACAGGGCTGGACTGGGACAAAAATTTGGCCCTGGACTTCATCCAGTCTGGCCCACTTTGACAGGACAACTCACACCCCCCCCAGGCCACCCAAGCCCCCTCTCCCCCTTCACTAGCCGTTCTAATTTATTAGAGTAGAACGGCTGGTACTCTTATAGGCAGTACCAGTGGGGAAGCTAGATATTATTTCACCTGGGGCAAAGAATCAGTTCGGTGCCCCCCCTTATTAGGCAGAAGTGAGAAGCTCCCAGGCCATAGCTGTTGAGTCAGCTGTCTGTCCCCTCCCCCATGCTCCTCTGTCATCCCCCCTTCTCCTCTGGTCCTCCCCCTGCTTCTCTGTCCCCCCCAGGTGAGCGCTGCGGGGAGGGAGAGGAGGTGAGCACTGCGGGAAGGGAGAGACAGAGGAGCAAAGGAAGGCGGCGGTCCGCTGTCACTGAAGCCGGCCCACCGGGAAACTCCCTGTAGTCCCAATGGCCAGTCCATCCCTGCTGGGCACATTGGATAGCAGAGAGAACACTGGCTGCTGGGAGCCAGAAATAAGGTAAGTATATTTACTAATCCACAACACTCCGAGACAGGAAGTGGGGGGGGGGGGGATCACTGCATGGTTACATTTTACAATCACACCATACTGAAGTTCTACAAATAATTATCAGATGTCCAAGTTGGCCACCTTCATCATTGGCGTTACTCACACTTTGTTGCTACTTTCCAAGTTTTTTCGCATGCGGAAAGCCCCTTTACCTTGTTACAGCCAATCCATTCAAATGTACTGGTGTCATATTTATATATCCAACCTTATCATAAAAGTAAGATCACTTACCTCTACCATTTTATAAAGGAAGGAGTACACAAGGGAGGCATTTGCATTCTTATTTGTTAAAGCAACCACTGAGAAAGTAAAGAGTTAAGGAGCAAAAGTGTATATGTTGGACCAGTCTAAATATTCCTGTTAGATTAAGATTATACATCACAACTAGCCCCTTATGAAGATGTTTCAATAAATCGAAATGCGTTGGAAGTTGCATCTCATCAGTATTCTGCCAACAATACATTGATGCCTTATATGCCCAATTTGTGAGGGTATTCCATATGTATGCACAGAAACCAGAGTTTTGGAATACTCACCTTTTATACTGATTTGTACAATAAAAATGTGTGTTTTATATTCATTTTTCTTTTATTGGCTGCAACAAAGTCCCAAGGGAGATGGATTCTTCTTTTAAGATTTACTTACATTACAATTTATTATAAATAGGAGAAACCTTCTTTTCTTTATGGGGTTCAAATAAAAATATCCAATTTCTTTCATTTAGGTTTAATAGAACAGTCCGAGTCAGCTACAAAAAGAAAGTCCCCAGAGGGTGGAAGACGTCCAGCACTGATAAGTTCTAGATGTAGTTTGTGACAAAGGGTACCGTATTTATCGCGGTATAACGTGCTCCCGCGTATACCGCGCACCCCTAAAGTGGCCCCCAATCCTGTGGAAAAAAAAGTTTTTTTGTACTTACAGTTTTGGTGTCTTGCGCGGCGGCCTCGTCGGGTCCGGCGTCCTTCTGGGGCTTCGGGTGTCCTCTTCGGCGGGTCCGGCGTCCACCTTCGGCGGGTCGGGTGTCCTCTTCGGCGGGTCGGGTGTCCTCTTCGGCGGGTCGGGTGTCCTCTTCGGCGGGTCGGGTGTCCTCTTCGGCGGGTCGGGTGTCCTCTTCGGCGGCGTCCTCCCCGCTCGTTTCCCGCGCCGAGTTTTGAATACTGCGCCGACATATACAGAGCGCAGTACACTCGTGTATTGTCGGCAATGCTCGGCTACCCGCACTGACGTCCTTTATGTCCAGGACATGAGCGCGGATAGAGCCGAGACTGCCCGACTATACCCGAGTGTACTGCGCTCGGTATATGTCGGCGCAGTATTCAAAACTCGGCGCGGGTATCGGCATATACCACGCACCCACGATTTTGCCCTGATTTTCAGGGGAAAAAAGTGCGCGGTATACGCCGATAAATACGGTATATCTGTGATATTTGTCTGATCATTGAAAAAGAAAGGGGCGGAGAGCTGAAGTTACACTCGGTAGAGTTCAGTGAGGAGAGCTCTGAATGCCGATTGGAGGGAAGGGACACACTCCTCCTCCACACAGCACACAGGAATAGAGCTGAGCCTGGCAATCAGCTGGAGGTAAAATTGTTAGAAGTGATTCATGCTAATAGCAGAGGAAAGAAGCAGCAGACAGAGATGACACTTAGTGCTCTGAAATGACACAAGTACACACTATAGAGGGATATGCTTTGTTCATATTTCATATCTGAGGTTTACAACCACTTTAACTACTTGCCGACCAGCCGCAGCAGTTATACGGCGGCAGGTTGGCTCAGCTGCGCAAATCGGCGTAGGTGCACGTCAGGCTTGTACACAGCGATCCGTTGACGTGCGCATGCTCTCCTATTGGCCAGCGGGGGAGCCGATCAGCGGATCCGGCAGACTCTATGTCTGCCGGCCACCTGCGATCTTTCCCTGCGGTGATAGAACGGGGATCTGCCTGTGTAAACAAGGCAAATCTCCGTTCTGAAAGGGGAGATCACACAGATCCTGTCTTTTTGCTATGCAGGAAGACGGATCTGTGTGTTATTCCAGTTAGAACACACAGTGAGGGAATCACAGTTAACTTGTTGATCGCCCTTAATGTTAACCTCTTCCCTGCCGGTGTCATTAATACAATAATAGTGCATATTTTTAGCACCGATTACAGTAGTAATGTCACTGGTCATTAAGGGCCCTTTCACACGGGCAGACCGCTCAGGTCCGCCTGCCAGTTTTTTAGGCGGACCTGAACGGGCGCTCTGTGCACCTCTATGGAGCCACAGATGTCAGCTGTGACATGCCCGCTGACATCCGACCCGCAAAAGTGTGACGGAGGAAAACCCTACTTTTCCATCCATCTGGCGGATCAGATCGGACTCTACAGTCCGTCGTCATCCGATCCCCCATAGGGGAGAGCGGCACTCTGACAGTTCGGACCTGTCATCTGCCTGCTCAGCGGGGATCGATGGAGCGATCCCTGCTGAGCATAGCAGAGTCTGTATACGGACACGTGTGTGTGAAAGGGCCCTTATTATCTGCTCTGTAATGTCTAGGGTTATTGTCTTTATACGTTGGCCACTGACCTGAAGAAGGTGCACAGCCAAAGGAAGCTGGTACTGACCCAAATGCCCCGTACACACGATCATTTTTCGGCATAAAAAAAAACGTTGTTTTAAAAAAAATTAATTTGAAATGATCGTGTGTGGGCTTCACATCATTTTTCGGCTTCTGAAAACGACAATTTTTTTTTCCGAGCATGCTGCATTTTTTAACGACGTTTTAAACGATGTTGTTTTTCGGGTTGTAAAAAATGATCGTGTGTGGGTCAAAAAAGGCGTTAAAAACCCGCTCAGAAGCAAGTTATGAGACGGGAGCGCTCGTTCTGGTAAAACTACTGTTCATGATGGAGTAAGCACATTTATCACGCTGTAACAGACAGAAAAGCGTGAATCGTCTTTTACTAACACGGAATCAGCTAAAGCAGCCCCAAGGGTGGCGTCATCCGCATGGAACTTCCCCTTTATAGTGCCGTCTTACATGTTGTACGTCACCGCGCTTTGCTAGAGCATTTTTAAAAAACGATGATGAAGTTGGAAAAACTTTGGTTTTTCTACATGCCGAAAAACGTATTTTTTTCATGCCGAAAAATGATCGTGTGTACGCGGCATCATACGTGTTTTTTGTTAGTGGCAATTAAAGTAAACTCGTGAAGTAGACAAGCAAGAATCAGGATGACAGCTCAGAGCTTGTACCTTTTTAAAAACATTAGAGCCGTGCCTGGTAGCCAATTTACTGCTATTTTGGCCCTTACCCATTTCCCCCCAGAAGGATTTCCCCCCTTAATGTGCCAACTTCTCCTAAAAAAAACTGCTTCTCCACCTGCCTAATCATTGGGCTTTAATGGTTTCTGAGTCACTGGCAAGAAAAACTGTGGCATTTGATCTCACTCAGTTTTGATCCCAGATTTTTAATCCGCACGCTTGTTCCAGGTCAGTAACTCAAAGTCGTGGAGGCCAGAGACAGCCAGGAAACTAGCATTTTCAGAAGATGCATTGCTTTCACCACCGGTTTTCTTTGAACTATAGATGGTCCCTTGGAAACACTATATGATTGTAAATGACATTCTCTCAATGGTTTTATATTGCACGTATGATAAGGTACAATATTAAAACGCTGTTCGGAAAGCATGAGCATTTTTGATTGGAGCACTGTGCAGGGGGCATGTTGGACCACAGGAGACGTGGACTGCTCTTCTCTTTGTGGGATCAGTGGTTTGGAATCCCAGGGCACTGACAGAGGGCAGCTTTTAGGACTCATGAACATGGACACATTTGCCCATACAGCATAAAAACTTGAAATATTTTGGTGCCTCGAAGTCATAGGTGCGGTGTACAGCCCACTGCCAGCAGCCTATCAAAATTACTGACAAACTGACATATGCAACAGCTGTACACATTTCTGAGTAGTACCTATGGCGTGTGAACACACCCAAAAAACTCCACCCGGTGCAGAAAAAATGTGCACAAAAACGTGCAGACAGGTTCAACGTCAAGTGGTCCTCCTGTGAAGAAGGGACCCAAACCCTGATCCCCCGGGGCGTTAGGCTCCAGACGGGGACAAAGGTACTGTGGTCCGAGCAACCGAAGCCGACACGGACCCAACTTCCTCGGAGGGACTGGCAAAACAGAACCCTCCCAGTACTAGGTGGGACTCCCCCGAAAGGAGACCCCATGAGAGCAGGCAAACTAAGCCAGAAGGCCATGTCCACCCCCTCCCAAGACGTTCAGGGCTGGCCCGAGGACCGGCACCCTAATAGTCACACAGTGAACAAATAACGTGCACAAACAAAAAGAAGACAAAAACGTGACAAAACATAGGCTATCATCTAAATAAAGTGGGGGAAAGGCATAATGGAGAGGAGAGTGAAAGAAGTGGTCATTTTGGTGTACAATGACCAGGCCCTCCGGCCAGGAAAAAAAATATTCCTCCGGTCCTAGCCAAAAGGCCCAGCCCAGGGGGCAGTTGCTCAAAAAAAGCATTTATCTGGTGCAGTGACCGTGGTATCTTTAAATCAAAGTGACCCTCACTCACAGTGATTCTCATGCACCATAGGCTTTTCGTTCCAAATCCTAGCCCCCGGCCAGTGCAGCCCTCCACCCCAGCCAGCTAGAGAGCCCTTCAAGGTTTTCTTAGGGAGAACTGCCGCTCCAGTTAGCAGCCTCCGCCAATACTAGCCCCTCCAGACCCTCCGTCAACCCGGCGGATTTGCATGGTCCTACCCCGTTACATCCCAGGGCATTACCAGCTCCTCCTACCAGATCGCTGACAGAGATAGCACTTACACCAGCCGGCCAGAAGGCCAGACTAGAACTCGGCAAAAAGACCAGACCAGGTGCAGCCACCCATTCTCACCAGGAACACCCTTCTGGTCAGCTCGGGCCCGGCCCCGCTGACATCGACTAAGGGCGTCCAGACGCTGACACTGCCGAGACCGTCCATCCAGGTGCAATTACGCCATTGGATTTGTCTGTGACCTACCCACACTTTGGATAAGCTACAGCGCCTCCTCTGGCAACTGATAAGAACAGATACTACACTTGATCTTAGCCAAAAGGCCGAGAAGCAAACAGGGCTGTTATGCACCTAAAGTGATAGTTCTGTGTTTAGGGCATATGTACCCATACACAGAGCCCTGTACATAGATCATACAGCCGTGTACAGTTAAAGAGATGTCCCGAACGCTGCACACCAACATACCAGGATAGTTGCTTGAGTAAAAGTAGCCTTAGCCCAGCTACATCCAGGCCACGCCCCCAATACGTTTCACCTTGCCCATGTAAACAGACGAAACGCGTCTGGGAAGTGGTCTGGACAGAGTTCGGCTCAGGTGGCTTTTACTCAAGAGACTGTTGGGCATGTTGGTGTGCAGCATTTGAGACATCTCTTTTGCTGGACTTGAATGCACTGAGCCGAGACAAGTATTCCCCTGCCTGCACCCACAATGTAAGCCACCGGATTGGGATGCAGGAGTCTGGAACAGCACCTCTAGTTTTCTGAAGCTGGTTGACAGTTGCGTACAATTGCTGCATATTTTATTTGATTTTGACAGGCTGCACGCACCACTTGTGACTTCTGGTTATTACATTGTACGGGCAAATGCATCTGTTAGCATGAACCCATACATCTCTAATCACACACACAAAAAAAATATATAAGAAATGTCATATTTAGTAGCCCCCTCTACCCCAAAAAATGCATCACATTCCCAGTGAAAAAGATTCTTTACCCCTGGCTTCCTTGCAAAGGCAAGGGCGATGTAGCTCGGCTGGATACTGGAAAAGTTGAAGATCCAATGTGTAGAAGCCGGGGTGTAAGGAGCGCCTTTTTAATTTTTTACTAGTAACGTGGGTGCGTTTGGGAAGGGAGACGAGGGCTACTAAATAGAAGGACCTTGAATTTTCTTGCAAGGTCTTCTTTTAACAAGCTGAGGGACACAAAGTAAGAATGAGAAGGCAGCAAATGTCGGATATGGACTAAACAGACACCATGAAGGGAAGCCGGGCATTACATTTACATGCTGAGGATACAATAAAGGTTGCTGTGCTTGATCCATAGAAAGTGGATTTTGCCGTGAACGAGAAGCGGTGTCAAGTTCCCTTCTTCCTCCCTCTGGACCACCAATGGCATGAAGTGATCGATCTCCGTCATATCGAGGTCGCCTTTATAATTCCGGCAGATGAGGGGCTACAGAAAAAGACAAGACCAAGTCAGTGTGACCAGAGGCATACAGGGCATCTATCTAAACACATCCCAAGGTCATAATGGAGTTCTAGTCTAAAATTCTATAAATATTGCATGCAGGGCAGCCATCAGAAATTGTGGGGCCCCTTAGACAGCTTTAGGCCTGCCCACTGGCGGTCTCCACCAAATCTGCCCACTGGCCGTCCCACCAAATCTGCCCACTGGCCGTCCCACCAAATCTGCCCACTGGCCGTCCCACCAAATCTGCCCACTGGCCGTCCCACCAAATCTGCCCACTGGCCGTCCCACCAAATCTGCCCACTGGCCGTCCCACCAAATCTGCCCACTGGCCGTCCCACCAAATCTGCCCACTGGCCGTCCCACCAAATCTGCCCACTGGCCGTCCCACCAAATCTGCCCACTGGCCGTCCCACCAAATCTGCCCACTGGCCGTCCCACCAAATCTGCCCACTGGCCGTCCCACCAAATCTGCCCACTGGCCGTCCCACCAAATCTGCCCACTGGCCGTCCCACCAAATCTGCCCACTGGCCGTCCCACCAAATCTGCCCACTGGCCGTCCCACCAAATCTGCCCACTGGCCGTCCCACCAAATCCGCCCACTGGCCGTCCCACCGTCCTTCAGCGCATACACTTTTATTTTAACACTCATACAACGTCATATATGAAAATGCACAGTGTATTATAAGTCATTAGTGCTTTCAAGGTTTAACAGTAGAAAATTATATTTTGCCCAAAAGCCCCCCCACACACCTGTACTCTCTCAGCCCCCCATCACACATGTACGCTCTCAGCCCCCATCACACCTGTACGCTCTCAGCCCCCCATCACACCTGTACGCTCTCAGCCCCCCATCACACCTGTACGCTCTCAGCCCCCCATCACACCTGTACGCTCTCAGCCCCCCATCACACCTGTACGCTCTCAGCCCCCCATCACACCTGTACGCTCTCAGCCCCCCATCACACCTGTACGCTCTCAGCCCCCCATCACACCTGTACGCTCCCAGTTACCCTCCTGTGACCTGAACTGTCCCAGTCAATGTCTCAGTGTCAATGATCGGCGCAGTGTTGTGTGTCTAGTGAAAATCCCCCCTACATACAGATACATACAGATCCCCCCGATCGCCTCCTCTCTCTTCTCTGGCAGCAGAAGGACGTTTGGTGCGGCAGCGGCTCCTAGTGTGGATCCCTTAAGGTGCAGCATAGAGCACATGGCTGGGCTGTTAGGAGTCAGTCACCATGAGCTCAAGTGGCCGCAAACTTCCGTGGAGCAGCCTGAATCCCCCGCTCCGGGTGGACCAAGATGGCCGCCGCTTCGGAAGCTAGGCCTAAGCCGCGGCCTTTCCCATGGACCGGGAGGCCCTCGGATCGCCCGTACCGAAGGTGCTGATCCATACGGATCAATGATGATCCGTTGCACCCCTAGTCCTGAGGAGCTGCGGGCAGGAGTTTTTAGGCTTCTGGCCTAGTCTGCGGTGTCCGGCCTCGTGGACTAGGCCGAAGCCGCGACCTCGCCTAAAAACTCCTGCCCGCAGCTCCTCAGGGTCGGCGCCGGTCCTGGTGGGGAAAAAGAAAAAAATTTGACCTTGCAACTCGATTCAGGATTCAAATCAATTTTTTCCCCAGCCCTAAGTTGGTCACCAGGTTTGCACACATCTCAGGAGGGATTTTGTCCCACTCCTCTCTGCAGATCATCTCCAAGTCATTAAGGTTCAAGTCCACCCTAACACTAAAATCCCTGCATTTACAGACATGCACATTCTAACACTAAGCTATCCAGTCCTATAAAGAAGAAATCGGTATACATGCCTTTTCTGAAGCCGATCCAACCCAATCTCCAGAAGACACAGTCGACAAAACGATCGGCTGTGAAGTCAACCATAGAGTTACTATGGGGCTTCCGTTGTTGGACGTGTCCTCTGCACCCGTCTACACAGCGAAGCTGTAAATGACAGCTCAGCATGGGATCGATTCGGATTGGCTGCAGAAAAGGTAGGTATACCGACTTTTACTTTACAGGGCTAGATTAGGCTAGTGTTAGATTGACGATGTCTGTAGATGCAGGGGTTTTAGTTTTAGGGTGGACTTCTACTTTAAGGTTTTCGAGGCTGACATTTGGTAACTCGAAACCTTCAGCTCACTCTACATATTTTCTATTGGATTAAGGTCTGGAGGCTGACTAGGCCACTCCAGGACCTTAATGTGCTTCTTCTTGAGCCACTTTGTTGCCTTGGTCGTGTGTTTTGGGTCATTGTCATGCTGGAATACCCATCCACGACCCAGGAAAGGAGGTTCTCAAGCCAGATTTGAAGGTACATGGCCCCGTCCATCGTCCCTTTGATGCAGTGACGTTGTCCGGTTACCTTAGCAGAAAAACACCCCCAAAGCTCAATGTTTTCACCTCCGTGGTTTACAGTGGGGATGACGTTCTTGGGGTCATAGGCAGCATTCCTCCTCCAAACACGGCAAAGAGCTTGACGTTGGTCTCCTCTGACCACAACACTTTCACCCAGTTCTCCTCTGAATCATTCAGATGTTCATTAGCAAACTTCAGACTGGCCTGTACATGTGCTTTCTTAAAATGCAAATCAAATTATAACTTTTTTTAAATGCATTTTTCTGGATATTTTTGTTGTTATTTTGTCTCTCGGGGTTAAAATAAACCTACCGTGAAAATTATAGACTGATAATTTGTCAGTGGGCAAACGTACAAAATCAGCAGGGGATCGAATACTTTTTTTCCCCCCTCACTGGTATGCAATTTTCTTTCCTTTAACCACAAGTGTTGATGTGGGAATCCCTCCCGCTGCATTATTGTATTCTGACAGCAGGAGGTTTCCCAGCCATCAGAATCCAATGATCACTGCTGGTGGCTACAGCCGCCGACAGAGATTGTACAAAATAAAAAAAATGACAGAATCGTTGTACTGAATTAGATTAATAGAGCGACTTCAGTACTACCAGCATGCCGATAAATAGATCGAAATTCGGCCAGCTTCTGCTGGACCAGCGGAATTTTTTTTAGTCCAGGGGTCTCCAAACTTTCTATACAAAGGGCCAGTGTACTGTCCTTCAGACTTTAGGGGGGCCAGACTGTGGCCATCGGGAGTAGAAAATGTACTAACATCAGTTGTAGTAAACAATGCCCCATCTTTGGTGTCAGTGAGAGGAATTGTCCCCCATCATTTCTGCAATTGAAAGAAATGATGCCCCATCGATGGTGTCTTTGGTAGGAAGCATGCCCCATCGATGGTGTCTTTGGTAGGAAGCATGCCCCATCGATGGTTTCCTTGGTAGGAATCATGCCCCATCGATGGGGTCCTATTGTTAATGTCATTAGGAGATATTGTGCCCCATCTTTGGTGTCATTCGTAGGAATGGTCCACCGCCATTGATCTTATTGAGCCCCATTGTTGGTGTCATTGAAAGGAACTCTGCCCCTTTGTTGGTGTTAGTGAAGGAAATAGTGCCCCGGGCCGCAGTTTGGAGACCTCTGGATTAGCTCCTTTTCCTCCTCACTTTTGATTGTTTGGAACAAGCAGTGCATGTTAGTTACAGTCACATACTCTGCTCTAAGTACACAATACATCCCATAATCCAGCCCTCAAAATTTCCACTCGCCTACTAGCATTTGGCGAGTGGATTTAAGCTGGGGGCGAGTGATGACAGGGCTGCATGACCAATCTCCCTCCAATCTGTGCCTACACTTAGAGTCCCGATGAGATTGGCGGCCGAAGAGGAAAGGTGCATGCTCGGAAAAAGTAGTCTGGTGAGCCGCGCACAGGCAGAGCAGTACACAGGTGCTCTACTTACAATTCTCATTAAGCCATGGGACCTAACAGTATGACCTCTCTGAGCCTGCCCCCCTCCCCCAGGCCCCGACCAATGTAGCTGGAGAGCAGAAAGTAATGAGTGAGGTGGAGGATTGCAAGTTGTTGTTGGTAATATTGAATTTTGTAACTTGATTCTGCATAAAACATTGTCATTCCATGAGATAATCTACGAGGGTGTGTTTACGGGTGCAATTAGGCGCAGGACAGTGTATGAATTAGGTGGGGCAACTGGTGGCGAGTAACTCTTGAGGCCTGGCTAGTAGCTCAGGACTTGAAATTTTGAGCCCTGCCATAATCCATCTCAGGAGTGAGCAAGTGAGGGTGGCTACTACACTCCTACATACAGTACATTGGGATCATGGAGAATGAACGTAGCCACCCTCTAACAGGAAGTGAGATCACAGCCACAATAAAAAGGAATCTGGAGACTGAGGCTGAGAGCAATAGAAGGGGCTTTTAATACTTTAACCACTTGGCCTATTTTGGCACTTTTCTCAGTCATGTAAAAATCTAAATTTTCCCTAGAAAATTAATCAGAACCCCCAAATATTATATATATTTTTTTTAGCAGACACCCTAGGGAATAAAATGGTGGTCATTGCAACTTTTTTTCCTCGCACGGTATTTGCGCAATAATTTTTCAAATGCCTTTTTTTGTGAAAAAAAACGGTTTCATGGATTAAAAAATAACAAAACAGTAAAGTTAGCCCAATTTTTTTGTATAATGTGAAAGATGATGTTACGCCGAGTAAATAGATACCTAACATGTCACACTTTAATATTGCACACACTCATGGAATGGCGCCAAACTTCGGTACTTAAAAATCTCCATAGGCGAAGCTTTAATTTTTTTTTTACAGGTTACTATTTTCGAGTTACAGAGGAGGTCTAGTGCTAGAATTGTTGCACACGCTCTAACGCACGCAACGATACCTCACATGTGGGGTTTGAAGGGCGTTTACATATGTGGGCTGAACATTGCATGCAAGTTCACTTCTAAGCGCTAGCTACCGGGGACAGGGGCATTTAAAAAAAAAAAAATATGTTCATTTTATTTTACTTCATTTTTTTTTTTTTTACACTTTATTTTACATATTTATTTTTTTTGATCACTTTTATTTCCTATTACAATGAATGTAAACATCCCTTGTAATAGGAATCACTGTGACAGGTCCTCTTTATGGAGAGATGTGGGGTCAATAAGACCCCACATCTCTCCTTCAGGCTTACAAGCATTAGATTGGTGAAAAAAATTCACCGATCACATGCCGACAGCCGCGATTGCGGCTTTGTTTACTTCCGTGTACTGGGTGTGACGTTATGACGTCACGCACGGTACCCGGAAGTAAACAAAGCCGCAATCGCGGCTGTCGGCATGTGATCGGTGAATTTTTTCGGTGATTTTTTTTTTCGACGGTCATAGAGATTTTTCTGCGAATTTTTTCTCCGACGGTCATAGAGATGACTGGTGACCATCTGGTCACCAGTCATCTCTATGCTTTTCCCAGCAAGCGCCGGCCGATTCGCTCTCCAGGCCCCAGATGGCACAGGAGAGCCCGGAGAAGCACCGGATGGCGGCGGGAGGGGGAGGACGCCGCTTTGATCATTCTTATCATGCACAGAATCGGCGGCTGAAGACAGCGATATCTGCATTAATGCCTGTAGCTGCAGGCATCATTCAGATATCACCGCACAAAGCCGAGGACGTGCATGGTCGTCAAGTGGTTAATAAAACATTTTTTACTGTCACTTTAAGCTTTGTGGATTCTTGCAAGGAAATGGGCTCCACCACAGATGTCACAATCTACCATTTCCACCACAACGTAGATGTTTCCGCTCAGCCAGGAACAGGCCCTCAGCAAATCTTAGTATGAAGCGATTTCAGGGCCAGATTTCTATAGGACTAGCCTTCCTCATCCCTTCTCCTACCCCAGCCACCTAGTCTTAGGCGGTTTTCAGGCTTTTTAGCGCTAGAATTAGCCTCTAAATAACGCCTGAAAACCGCCTCCCATTCATTTCAATGTGACGTTTCACACTCAGGCGGTGCGCTTGCGAGACGTTTCCCGAAAAATCACATAAGCAGCATCTTTGGGGCAGTTTGGGAGCGTTGTATACAGTGATACCAAAACGTCCTGCCCATTGAAATCAATGGGCAGCGATTCGGAAGCGCAGCGACACGGGCGCTTTTAACCTCTTCTTTGGCAGCACCCAGCTAGCGGCCAAAAGTCGCTGCTAAAACGAGCGGCGCTTTGGCGCTAACGCTCAGCGCCCCCAGTGTGAAAGTAGCCTTATAGCGATAGTAAACCCTCAGATTTGAATGAACTTTCAGCAGCTGATTACCGTATTTATCGGCGTATACCGCGCACTTTTTTGCCCTGAAAATCAGGGCAAAATCGTGGGTGCGCGATATACGCCGATACCCGCTTCCTGCGCTGAGTTTGAACCACTGCACCGGCATATACCGAGTGCAGTAGACTCGGGTATAGTCGGGCAGGCTCGGCTCCTCTCGCGGTCACGTCCTGTGCGTCCTGTATGTCCTTTACGCGAGAGGAGCCGAGCCTGCCCGAGTGTACTGCGCTCGGTATATGCCGGCGCAGTGGTTCAAACTCAGCGCGGGAAGCTGGGAAGACACCACGATGGCCGCAGAAGGACTCTGGACCGGACGAGGCCACCGATGGACGCGATAGACGACGGGCAGGACGCGATGGACGACGGGCAAGACGCCGACAAGGGGCATCCAAACTGTAAGTATTTTTTTTTTCCAGTAATTTTTCTTCAAGTTCGGGGGTGCGCACTATATGCCCGGGCGCGCAATAGGCAGATAAATACGGTAATTCTCCCAGGACGCATTCATACACGCTGCAGTGATCCACGGTTTATCGCTTTTCAAAAAGTGTTAGACATGAGGATGTGATAAGTCGGTTCCTCCAGAACTGATTATACTCTAAAAAAGGCAATCTGCTGCGGGGAAAAAAAAAAGTCACTGTCACTCGCTGTACTAACAGATTTGGACATCAACACTGTCAGTTGGTGGGGGGGGAGTTTGTGATTTGCTGTACTAGCAGATTTGGACAGCAGCACTGTCAGTTGTGGGGGGGATTTGCTGTACTAGCAGATTTGGACAGCAGCACTGTCAGTTGTGGGGGGGATTTGCTGTACTAGCAGATTTGGACAGCAGCACTGTCAGTTGTGGGAGGGGATTTGCTGTACTAGCAGATTTGGACAGCAGCACTGTCAGTTGGGGGGGGGGGGATTTGCTGTACTAGCAGATTTGGACAGCAGCACTGTCAGTTGGGGGGGGGGATTTGCTGTACTAGCAGATTTGGACAGCAGCACTGTCAGTTGGGGGGGGGGGGGGATTTGCTGTACTAGCAGATTTGGACAGCAGCACTGTCAGTTGGGGGGGGGGGATTTGCTGTACTAGCAGATTTGGACAGCAGCACTGTCAGTTGGGGGGGGGGGATTTGCTGTACTAGCAGATTTGGAAAGCAGCACTGTCAGTTGGGGGGGGGGGAGGATTTGCTGTACTAGCAGATTTGGACAGCAGCACTGTCAGTTGGGGGGGGGATTTGCTGTACTAGCAGATTTAGAAACATGTGGTTACAGCAACTGTTTTTTTTTCTCTTGGGATAAAGGTTTTACATGAATAAATAAAAGCCGATCATTGTAAAAAAAAACCTGACAGTGGTAAATGGTTTTTCTCAACACTCTGATACATTTGCAGGAGAGCTTGTTCTGTTGAAAAAAAAAAAAAACAGACTTTCTGGTTCGATCACCAGATTAAAATAAGAGAAAGAAAGCCTGAAAACATGCAGCCATCACCTAGGTAAGTATGTTTATAAAAAAAAACATACATCTCTTTAATCTCTTCCAGCCGACGTGAACGCTGAGAGATCGCATATATGCAGGCCTATGTAAACACTTTTCCGTGTTTACCAGCCATGGGGGCTGCTCTGCAAAGCACCAGCCAAATGCCACTAATGGGGCCTGCACTGCATAGCACCAGGCGAATGCCACTCATGGGGGCCGCTCTGCATAGCACCAGGCGAATGCCACTCATGGGGGCCACTCTGCATAGCACCAGGCGAATGACACCCATGGGGGCCGCTCTGCATAGCACCAGCCAAATGCCACTCATGGGGGCTGCACTGCATAGCACCAGCCAAATGCCACTCATGGGGGCCGCTCTGCATAGCACCAGCCAAATGCCACTCATGGGGGCTGCACTGCATAGCACCAGCCAAATGCCACTCATGGGGGCCGCTCTGCATAGCACCAGCCAAATGCCACTCATGGGGGCTGCACTGCATAGCACCAGCCAAATGCCACTCATGGGGGCTGCACTGCATAGCACCAGCCAAATGCCACTCATGGGGGCCGCTCTGCATAGCACCAGCCAAATGCCACTCATGGGGGCCGCTCTGCATAGCACCAGGCGAATGCCACTCATGGGGGCCGCTCTGCATAGCACCAGGCGAATGCCACTCATGGGGGCCGCTCTGCATAGCACCAGCCAAATTCCACCCATGGGGGTCGCTCTTCCAAAGCACCAGCCGAATGCCACCCATGGGTGCCGCTCTGCATAGCACCAGCTGAATGCCATCCATAGGGGGGGGTCGTTCGGCATAATACCAGCTGAATACCACCCCCGGGGGCCGCACTGCATAGCACCAGCTGAATACCACTCATGGGGGTCCGATCTGCAATGCACGCAGGTTGTGGCGCACTAGTGCAGGATTCAAGGGGTTAAAGCAGGCACCTGACAAAAGCTCTCTGAAGAGCGATCTGTATTCAGATTTATCCTCAGAGAGCATTTGACACGTGCCTGCTTTAACCCCTTAAATCCCGCACTAGCATGTGACAACTATGTACATTGCAGGAGGGGCCCCCATTAACTTTATTGCTTGGCGTTCAGCTGGTGCTATGCAGAGTGGCCCCCAAATGCTCTCTGAAGAGTGATACGAATGCAGATCGCTCTTCAGAAAGCAAAGCACATATGAACAAGCCCTTCTACGCAAAATAAAAACTTTTTGCCTTTCCATTGGTTCTGCTTTAAAAAAAAAAAAGTTTTGGCAGAGTTTGAATGCGAAGTGTATGGAATGTAGAAGGGAAGAACATTGAATTGGCTTCACCAGCAAACTGTCACCACTTCCTCTGTCACACCTTTAACAAGCAGACACACTCAGCTGTCCTTACTACACAGTGATCGCCTACCTACAAGGGGCACATTGTGATCTCTCCCAGCAAGTTCCTGGATGGGATGATGGGAGTGGTAGTCACAGTGAAGGGTGCCCCTCCCCCCCAGCCCCCAGCACTCACCTTCCCCTTGAGATCCAGGACAAACACAGCAGAGGCAGACATGGTGATCAGGGAGAGCTGTCAGTGCAGGGTGAGGGTGATGACTTGTAGGAAGTGAGTTGGGGGATCCTGTGCAGTCAGATCATGTATGGCCGAGATCTTCCTCTGCCTCCTCTTCCTCCTTCCTGCACCTGTGTGACGTCAGCAGGCCAGGTACAGCCAGGTAGACCAGGAGAGCTCCTCCCCTTCCCTCTGCACAGAGAGCTGCCCTGCATTGTGACACCCAGGGACAGGGGGAGGGGAGGGGCTCAGGGTGACAGTTCTGGTTTTTCTGCTTTTCCTGTCTATCAGGAGGCTCTGAGATCTGAGGATCCCACACACAATCATTCAGCAATGATTCATGACACTCACTATACCGTGCTGGCTGTATGACATGGAGTCTAAAAGTTTGCAACATTAAACCATGTTAACATAATAATATATAAAATATTAGGGCTCATTCAAACTTTTATCACTTCAATACCAGGCACTTCCTGCCCAGACAAATTCTCAACTCTCAGCGCTGTCGCATTCTGAATGACAATTGCGCGGTCATGCAACACTGTACCCGTACAAAACTGTTATAATTTTTTTCCCATAGATAGAGATTTCTTTTGGTGGTATTTGATCACCACTGGGGTTTTTTTATTTTTTTGCGTTACAAATAGAAAAAGACCAAAAAAAAAAAGTTTTTCTTTGTTTCTGTTACAAAATGTTGTAAATAAGTACTGTATTTATCGGCGTATACCGCGCACTTTTTTCCCCTTAAAATCAGGGGAAAATCGTGGGTGCGCAATATACGCCGATCCCCGCTGTCTCTGAGCGCCGCAGCCTAGAGCCGATCCGAGCCGAGTGTACTGCGCACTCGGCTAGGCTCGGCCACGCTCGGCTCCGCCTGCAGCCACACGAGAGGAGGCGAGAGAAGCCGAGAGGAGCCGAACACACAGGAAAGCCGGTGCATTGCCACGAAATGAGATTTGCCATGGGATGAGATGGTCCGCCTCCATCACATCCTATTGGCTCACTCCTGTCACGTGACATATTTAAACGTCAAGTATCGACGCGAACATCAGTCTCAGCTAGGCTATCATAGGGAGAGGATCTCCTCTCCCTGTGATAGCTGAAGCTACACGGAGCTGGTGCACGGAGCTCACATGGCCTCTGTGGCCCGATTCCGAGAGCGGAATCGGGCCACAGAAGCTCATACATTTACTAGGCTAATAAATGTTCTCCTTCATTACAATGTCACTTCGGGATCTACAGCGATATCGGGATCCCTCTGCCCGATAGCGCTGTCATGCCTCCCCGCAAGCGCGATAGATCCACAGCGCTATCGGGATCCCAATGCCCGATAGCGCTGTCAGCGTGCCTCCCACCAGCGCTAACTACACCCCGCGCCCGCAGCTCTACTCCCCGTCCCCCGTTAAGGCTCAGGGAACGGGGAACAGAAAGTAGAGCATCGGGTGCAGGTAAAGTAGTAGTGCGCAGGCGCAGCACTACGCAAATAGCTCCGTGCACCAGCTCCGTGTAGCTTCAGCTATCACAGGGAGAGGAGATCCTCTCCCTATGATAGCCTAGCTGAGACTGATGTTCGCATCGATACTTGACGTTTAAATATGTCACGTGACAGGAGTGAGCCAATAGGATGTGATGGAGGCGGACCATCTCATCCGATGGCAAATCTCATTTCGTGGCAATGCACCGGTCCCTCTCGGCTCGGCCGAGGCGCCAAATCCAAAAACAAACACCGCTGCAACCCCGGGCAAGGTGCGGATGGACACCCACAAGGCTGGACGGACCCCGCGCAAGGAAGCCGCAGACGGACACCCACAAGACTGGACAGACCCGTTAAAAAAAAACGTCAAGAAAACGTCAATCACGTCAGGTCAAGCCCCATTAACATAAAACACGCCCCCTTAGCCGAATTTGAATTAGGCGCGCTTGCGCCCGCCGCATTTACGCTACGCCGCCGTAAGTTAGGAGGCAAGTACTTTGAGAATACAGTACTTGCCTCTCTGACTTAAGGCGGCGTAGCGTAAATACGATACGCTACGCCGCCTTAAAGTTGCAGCGATCTGTGAGAATCTAGCTACAAATGCGGTCTCTGTCTCAGCTTGGCTGTGCTGTGGGCTCATTCTGCTGTACTGGTGTGTTCTTCCAGCCCCAGTGCTGCAGGTGGCAGCAGTGGAGTCCAGGTTTGGGTGCTCTTTCCCAGCAGCCAATCACGGGGGTTTGTCCTCGCTGTGCATGCTGAGGAGTGGTATTTATGGGGCATACGCCATTGGTTCTGGGTCTTCTTTGTCCAGTGTGGCACCCACCTTTAGGGTGGCCACATCACGGTGCCCCATCGGTATGGCCTACCTGGCCGGGGCGTGCGTGCCACGTGGTGTTCCTGGTTCCGTGGCCATGCTGACCCGGAGCATCTGAACAGTGGCGGGGACCCAGTGATCGACTGGGTTCCCACTTTTGAAGATCCCAATCGGTAGAGCTGTTGGGTGGGGAGTCCGTCTGAGGAGCGCCAATGAGAGGTTGGCGGTCCAAAAGGATTTCGACAAACCACCGGGGATCAAGGTAGCCGGACACTGAAGGATTGATCACCTGTCAGTCGGTACCTGGGCGACATTAAAGGGGTGGTTCACCCTAAAAACTACTTTTTCTTATTCCACTGCCCCCCCACATTCCATCACGATTAAGTCTCTTATTATTTTTTTCCTGCTGTACATACCTTAGTACAGCATATTCACCCGTGCATCCGGGTTGCGAGTCCCGCGGGAGTGGGCGTTCCTCACATGCTGGTGATTGACGTTTTGCCCAAAAACCAGCTCCCCCCCCGTCGCGTAAGCCGCGTCACGATTGGCGAAAGGAGCCGAACGGCGATGCGCATGCGCAGTATAGCGCCGACTCGCCGTTCGGCTCCTTTTGCCAACCTTGACGCGGCTTACGCGACGGGGGGAGCTCGTTTTTGGGCAAAACGTCAATCACCGGCATGTGAGGAACGCCCACTCCCGCGGGACTCGCAACCCGGATGCACGGGTGAATATGCTGTACTAAGGTATGTACAGCATGAAAAAAATAATAAGAGCCTTAATCGTGATAGAATGTGGGGGGGCAGTGGAATAAGAAAAAGTAGTTTTTAGGGTGAACCACCGCTTTAAGGAGATCCAGGCGTAATTCTTCCGAGGAGGATTGCCTCCGCATTTGCAATCAGAGAGGGCCTGTGGCAGAGGTGTCTCCCTGAAGTTCATTCCAAGGAGGGTCTGTGGCAGAAACTTTTCCTCAAAAGGTTCGAGTGATACTCCGGCTGCCAGGTCAGTGAGAGAGGCCTGTCCGGGTACACTAAACCCACTCAGTCAGGAGTGGTACGGAAAGTATTACATATGGGAGAAGGACTGTTCCAAATACTACGCCTGAATCTGCTGTTCTCCTTCCAAATTCTATCCCTTTCATCACCGGTTCATTGTTTTTACCCGGCTGGGTAATAAAGAGCACAGAAAAGACACTTGTTGCGGACATTCTTTTACTATTGCTATATGCATCATGCACCCCTAGGAATTCGGAAGAGCCACGAGGTAAAAGTGCCACCCAAAACAACCAGCAGCTCCTCCAGGGGTAGTGCTACACACACTAGGGGTGATTTTTTTTGGCCTTTTCTCCTTATTCCTAATTGTTTTTCTTTTTTTTTTGAGGGGGGCTGTAAAAGATTTTAATTTTCTTGACCGAAGGCAAGATGAACTCTGAATTGTAGATGAGTTTGGCTACGTGCCCAGGTAAAAACAGGACTAACATTTATTTACTGACACACACTGGGCAACATAAAATGACTGGCATGCACTGACCTACACTAACAGAGGACGTCCAGATGTACATAAACTGACCGCTCCATGCTTTAGATAGATGCACACAGACAGACAACCACATTAGGAGAGAGTAGATCGCATACACAGATTATAGGAAGAGGCCTACTACAAACATACATCCAACATTAGAAAAAGGGATGACTAGCATCCAGTAGGGTAGTTTAGTGTAGGTCCTGCCCTAGAAGAGTCTACCTTGCCGTGGTGGGCAGGCTTGGAATCTCTTGGTCAAAAGTGTGTCAGCGAATTGGCGAGAAGATCACTAGATCTTCACTTCTGGCCAATTGATTTTACCAAAGGACTCTTGGTTTAATCTGACTATATATAGTTGGAAAAGGAAAAAATGTGTATAGGTCCATAATTTTACTTTCATAAACACACAATAAAAAAATTGGTATACAGTATTTACATTTGAATTGCTTATTTAATCCTTTTATGACCGGGGGTCATTACCACTTGGATGCACAAGCCACATTTGCAAGGCTGGAAGGGGCTCTATGGCCACTTCTTCCACTTCTGGTGTGTGTAGGGATTAGGGACGAGCTTCGTATTCGACTCGAACTCATATTCGAATCGAACATCGTATGTTCGATCGTTCGTCGAATTACGAACGTTTTGGGCCGTTCGCACCAAATTCGAGTGGCGCGTCACAGCCCATAATTCACTGCGGCATCGCAGTGCTGGCTGATGATTGGCCAAGCATGCACTATGACCTGCATGCTTGGCCAATCACAGCTTGCAAAAGACGGAGAGCCATAATTGGCCAAAGCCAGGGTGGCCTTGGCCAATTATGGCTCAGGGGGTTTAGTACATGCCCCACACTATAAAAGGCCGCTTGCAGGTCGAAGAGAGAGAAGACAGAGAGAGAAAGAGAGTGTCATTTTTTGTAGGTAGATAGAGCAGGCAGGCAGGCTAGTCAGTTAACGTTACAGTGTGTAGAGGATATATATGCATCCCAGGTGTTGTATATATATATTTATATACTGTATAGTTTAGCTAGATCTGCTCTTCCTAATTTACTGACAGTCAGGCGATTGTGCTAGCTGCAGTATTCTCACGTGGTGTACTGTCTGTGTCCTCTGCAGTGTGCACCTAAAGCTACGTGGTGTGTGTACTGCCTGTGTCCTCTGCAGTGTGCACCTAAAGCTACGTGGTGTGTACTGCCTGTGTCCTCTGCAGTGCGCACCTAAAGCTACGTGGTATGTGTACTGCCCGTGTCCTCTGCAGTGTGCACCTAAAGCTACGTGGTGTGTGTACTGCCCGTGTCCTATGCAGTGTGCACCTAAAGCTACGTGGTGTGTGTACTGCCCGTGTCCTATGCAGTGTGCACCTAAAGCTACGTGGTGTGTACTGCCCGTGTCCTCTGCAGTGTGCACCTAAAGCTACGTGGTGTGTGTACTGCCCGTGTCTGTGCTATTTTTCTCAATGATTTTCATCCATATTGCAGGGACCAAACATTACATTAAAGCCGCAAGCAGTTTTAAATTACTTTTTTCTTATAGTAATCTCATTTTGTGCAGGGACAGTTCTAAACACGTGCCACTTCACAGGCATACTATAGACACCCAGCAGGTACGATATTTTAAGGAATTTTTTCTTTTTTCACTTTAAGCATCATTAAAATCACTGCTCCAGAAAAAAAAAACGACCGTTTAAAAAAAAAAAAAATGCCATTGATACATGTTCCCTGGGGCAAGACCCAGGTTCTCAAACACGTTTTACGACAATAACTTGCATATTAGGCTTTAAAATGAGCACTTTTGAATTTGAACGTTCGAGTCCCATGGACGTCAATGGGGTTCTAAATGTTCGCGCGACCGGTCGGTCCGTTCGTTCAAAGGTTCTGGTGTGAACCGAACGGGGGGGGGGGGGGGGGGGCGGGTGTTCGGCTCATCCCGAGTAGGGATGTGTAAGAAGTGTTTATGTATTAACATATGTCCTAACCATGTATATATGTATGTACTGACAAGCTCCTTATGTGACAGTAGGGACAAGGTCCTCTCAATGGAGACATCAGGGGACTTCTAGCTTCACCCCAAGCAGAGCCAGATTAAGAACATCATGGGCCTGGTGCTGAGGATTGTGGTGGGCCTTTTATAAATAATTAATAAATATACAATTTTTTTTTTTGTTATAATAAATTAAATTAAAGAGAGAGAGGGGAGGATGAGAAAGAGAGAGAGAGGATAAGAGAGAAAGGGGGGATGAGAGAGAGAGGATGCGCATGAGAATGCATGGGAATGACAACGCAGCGCAGCCAAGGCAAGTGAACGAAGGCACAGAAGGAAGACCGGGTGAAGATGGAAGCGCCCGGGACCCGCCGGACAGATTACAGCGCAGCACTGGAGGGCTCAGTCTGACAATTTAAGTGTACCCTAATGTGCGAATATGCTGTGCATATTTGTACACTATGGCATAACCTACCTCAGGGCCTCTAAAAAGTAGTAATGTTAGCGAAGTTTACTACCACTTTATTATCACAGGATCCCAGGAGCCTCTAATGGGGCCCCCTACTGACCCGGTGGCCCTTGGGCAGTGCCTAAGTGCATAGTTGCCAACATTTAAAAAATATTTTTAAAAAGGGACACTTTTTTTACAAGTGCTATATTTAGAGCCCATTCACCTCTAGGCGTTTTGTCGCCTGTAGCGCGACGCTCACAAACGCCAGAGGGACCAAAATACATTAAAGTCTATGGGGATGGTTCACATCTGAACGCTGATGCGCCTGACGCCCATCGCCTGTAGCCCAAAAAAGTTCCGGACCCTTTTTTGTCGCGCGTATCGGGTGGTTTGGGCGTATTTGAGCGTTTCCATTTCCCATAGAAAGTAATGGAAACGCTCGATTCAAGCGACTTGCGCGACAACGGGCGTTTGCTACAGGCGTTTCGTCGCTTTAATCAATAGAACTTGTCGCCCATGCAGAAGATTAAAAAAATCTACCAACATAGCAACAAGTGATGAAAAGATTATAGTTTTTCCTATTGGCTAAAATAAAAAATGTCAAAGTACAAAAAACGTCGGACAACGCTGTGTGCAAATAAGCATGAATACGCGGGATTACGGAATTTCTAAAATTCGAAAATTAAAAAAAAAAAAAAATCGAAAATTCCACAATTTCGAAGATACCACAATTTCGAAAATTCAGATTTTTTTAATTTTCGAATTTATCATTTTCAAAAATTCGAAATTTCGAAAATGAAAAATTTGTAAATGCGGGAAATTCGAAAATACGGAATTCAGAAATTCGAAAATTCGGAATTCTGAATTTTCGGATTTGTGAAAAAGCAAAAAACTAATAAACTGAAAAAACGAAATTTCCGAAAAAAACGAATGAAACGAAAATGAAATTTTTTTTTTTCGGAAATTCGAAAATGAAAAAATCGTAAATTTGAAAAATAAAAAATTTGAAAATTCGTATATTCGAAATTTCGAAAATGGAAAATTCAAAAAATAAAAAATTAGAAATGTCCAAAATTGAAAAATAAAAAAATTTGAAATTTCGGAAATTAAAAAAAAACTTTTCGTATTTCGTATGAACAGCGATTTGGAATTTCCCCCATGTCAGTCCCACCCCCCTCTTCAGTTAGAACACACCCAGGGAACATGATTAACCCCTTCCTCGCCCCTAGTGTTAACCCCTTCACTGCCAGTGGCATTTTTATAGTAATCAATACATTTTTATAGCACTGATCGCTATAAAAATGTCAATGGTCCCAAAAATGTGTCAAAAGTGTCCGCCATAATGTCGCAGTACCGATAAAAATTGCTGATCGCCGCCATTACTAGTAAAAAAAAAATCCATTAAAATACCCCCCATTTTGTAAACGCTATAACTTTTGCGCAAACCAATCAATAAACGCTTGTTGTGATTTTTTTTAACGAAAAATATGTAGAAGAATACGTATCGGCCTAAACTGAGGAAACATTTTTTTCTTTTATATATTTTTGGGTGATATTTGTTATAGCAAAAAGTAAAAAATAT
Organism: Rana temporaria; assembly: GCF_905171775.1. Classification (NCBI taxonomy): domain Eukaryota; kingdom Metazoa; phylum Chordata; class Amphibia; order Anura; family Ranidae; genus Rana; species Rana temporaria. The sequence continues at coordinate 440,102,370 of NC_053491.1, forward strand.
ATATATTTTTTTTAAATTGTCGCTCTATTTTGATTATAGCGCAAAAAATAAAAACCGCAGAGGTGATCAAATGCCACCAAAAGAAAGCTCTATTTGCGGGAAAAAAAGGACGCCAATGTTGTTTGGGAGCCACGTCGCACGACCGCGCAATTGTCAGTTAAAGCGACGCAGTGCCGAATCGCAAAAAGTGGCCCAGTCATTGACCAGCAATATGGTCCGGGGCTGAAGTGGTTAATCTAGGCTTACCTGTATGTAAAAGTGGTTGTAAAGGATTTAGTCTGGACACCTTAAAGGGGTTGTAAAGGTGATGGCAATCATCTGAATTTCCGGTGGAAAAAGACAGTCTGTGGAGTGGAGATTATTGAGGAGAAACAGATGGTCAACAGTTTTAAATGGCAAGGAAAGGTCTAGTACAGGGGTGTCCAAACTTTTTTCAAAGCGGGTCAGATTTGATGAAGTGAACTTTCGAGAGGGCCAACTATTTTGCCTGACATTCTTTGAACCCATAAAATTTGGTCTAAGGGTGTTCCTCCGAGCACTAACACACTACCCAACAAGAATTCTGTTGCCTTTGTGGCTGTGTGTGGTGAAGAGATGAGCTCTGTGTGTTATTTGAATATACTGTATATATTTCTTTTGTGTCCCCAACGAATCCCAGAGCGTTGCTCCGGACTAAGGATGAGCTTGGGCGTGTTATTTGGATATACCGTATTTATCGGCGTATAACACGCACAAGCTTACCATTGCCACGAATGCAGCCTCACATGTGCCATGAATGCAGCCTCACATGTGCCATGAATGCAGCCTCACATGTGCCATGAATGCAGCCTCACATGTGCCATGAATGCAGCCTCACATGTGCCATGAATGCAGCCTTACCATTGCCATCAGTGCAGCCTGAACGATGCCCATCTGCAGCCTCGGAGGGCAGAGGGAGGGGGTCGGGACGAGTGCTGACAGTTTACAAACAGGAGAATCTCTTGTTTACTCTGTGGCCTCTTTACTACAAAGTCCCGCCTCTTACGATAGACAGAACAGTCGTCAAATGGCATCCCAGGAGACGGGACTTCAAATACAAACGCTGCTGAGCAAACAGGAGATTCTCTTCATGTAATCTGGCAGCGCTCATCCTGCCCCCTCCAAGGCTGGGGGCCACAAACTATATATATATATATATATATATACACACATATACACACACACACACACACATACATACAAATCCCCAGGGGGGGCCATATTAAATCAACAGGGGGGCCGCATTTGGCCTGCGGGCTGGACTTTGGACATGCCTGGTCTAGTATAAGCATATGGAGTAGTGGCCATTCGTTTTGGCAGTTCGTTAAATAGTGAGTTTTAGTAAGGCAGTTCCTGTTGAGCGCCGTGAGCGGAAGTCAGACTGTAATGTAAGGGGTCAAGAAGGTTCAAGAAGGTTGTGGTCAGTGAGGTAGGAACTCAAACCCTTGTAGACCTATAACCAGATTCAGGTAGAGTTACGCCGGCGTATCAGTAGATGCGCCGTCATATATTTAAGCGTATTCTCAAATTGAGATACGCTTAAATGTTGCTAAGATACGACCGCCTGCGCCGTCGTATCTTAGCTGACTATTTACGCTGGCCGCTAGGGGCGTGTACGCTGATTTACGCCTAGAATGCGTAAATCAGCGAGATACGTCTATTCACGAACGTACGCTTGCCCGTCGCAGTAAAGATACGCCGTTTACGTAAGGTGTTTTCAGGCGTAAAGATAAACACCAAAAAGATGGCGCAGCCAATGTTAAGTATGGACGTCGGACCCGCGTCAAATTTTTTAATTTTTAAGTCGTCCGTGAATGGGGCTGGCCGTAATTTCCGTTCACATCGAAACCAATGAGTCTTTGCGGCGTAATTTGGAGCATGCGCACTGGGTTATGTCCACGGACGGCGCATGCGCCGTACGTTCAAAACGTCAATTACGTGGGGTCATGCCTTATTAACATAAAACACGCCCACATCTTCCCAATTTGAATTAGGCGCGCTTACGCCGGCACATTTACGCTACCGTAACTTAGGACGCAAGTGCTTTGTGAATACAGCACTTGCCTCTCTAACTTATGGCGGCGTAGCGTATAAGAGATACGCTACGCCTGCCTAACGTTAGGCACGGCTACGTGAATCTGGCTACAAGTGTTCTAAAAGTTTAGACCTAAATGAAAGCAAGGAGATAGGTCTTCATTTTTCAGACTGGTGCCTTTAAGATAATATGTTAACCAGAGGAATATACACAGGACAAGCAGCCAATACAAAAAAAAACGTTTTTTATTGTTTGAACATATAACCATACATTTTAGAGGGCGAATTTGTACAAACTGTAAAGATGCCATTACATTTGGTATCAGTAAACTTTGCGGACTGTAACATATTTGTATATACATACAAAAACCACACGCTGCTCATGCAATTAATAATATATATAAAAAAACAACAACATTTAAAATGGACAATCCAGTTAAAGTTACATATAAATATATCTTTGATTTGAACACTTGGTTGGTGCCAAGTTATGGGGGGGGGGGCTCAGTGCCAGGGAGTTAGTATAAAAGAGGACTGCCATTGCACTGCATCATGGGAGGAGAGTTTAGCACTTATACAAGGTACATGACCAAGTTGGTTTACACATCTAGGAGTGATGGGGAGATTTACTATCGCTGGTGCAGCGCTGCATATCAACCAATCAGCTTCTAGGTTTAATTGCCAAAGCTTAAATTAAACAAGCTGAAGTTAGAAGCCGATTGGTTACTATGCAGTGCCGCCCCAGATTTTCTGTGCACCAGTTTTAGTAAATCTCCTATAGGTCCACAGGCTTTGGGCTTGCGTTTCTATATTCCCATAGACTTGCATGAACATGCAAAACCCAATAGAATGCGAACAAACACCTGTTGACATAGGGCCGAACACTCCTCACACCAGAAAGCACATATATTTGGTATAGCTCAACGATAAAACTTTATAGAACATAGCCACTATAATGGGCACACATGAGTAATGCAAATATAGGCCCCAATTTATCACACTGCAATGGCACTTGTGGTGTGTTATACAATACTGAAGCATGCTAAAATTACATACAGTATTGCCTGAGAGGTCACTTTAGCGTGCCTTAGCACATTTTAAGGCTCCGTTCACACCCAAATACCGATGCGGCTCCCAGCAGGGGTTCTGTACATCCTGGTTCACCGTTTCAGGTCCGATTTCAGTCTGAATTTGGTCCTAAAATGGACCAAAAGACGCACAGGACCCCTGTGCAAGTTCCTACCGGAGCTGCATCGGAGATATGTGAACCGGCTCCATAGAGAGCCATTCACATTCTCCTGCTATTGCGTATTGGATGCGGATATCCTGCATCCAATTTGTAATAGTGTGAACCCAGCCTAAGATTAGGGTTGCCACCTCATCTCTTTAAAACCGGACACATATAAATTACACAGGTTCTGTGGCCAATTAAAGCGGAGCTCCACCTTAAAGTGGAACTCCCGCTGATCGGAACCCTCCGGTGTCACATTTGACACCTTTCAGGGGGTAGGGGGGTGCAGATACCTGTCTAAAGACAGGTATTTGCACCCACTTCTGGCCACACAGTCTCCGGCAGACTGCGGACATGATGTCACCTAACCGCCCCCCCTCGTTGTGTTCTGGGAACACTCAGTTCCCAGTACACAGCGGGAGTCAATCAGCAGGCGTAGCGCGAATCGTAGGGAACCGGGCAGTGAAGCCGGAGCGCTTCACTTCCTGGTTCCCTCACCGAGGATGGCGCGGGGGGGGGGGGGGTTTAGACCAGCAGAGTGACGAGCGATCGCTCATCCTCTGCTGCGGACGGCGTTGGACTCCAGGACAGGTAAGTGTCCAAAGATTAAAAGTCAGCAGCTGCAGTATTTGTAGCTGCTGGCTTTTAATATTTTTTTTCCTGCGGACATCCGCTTTAAGGTGGTAGTTAAACTCACTTAGTGCCTTATCTGTATTAAATTATTATGTGTTCGGGTTTAAAAGGGATGAGGTGGCAACCCTATTTAAGATACCCCAAGTGCTGCTTTAAGCTTGATTAAATTAGGGCACTAAATTTGTATACATACTCTCACTGAAAACCAAAACTTTCTACCCCTGCAACCTTGCAGGTGTCAAAGATTGTCTTTTACGCCCTTAAATGCAAAGGCATTGGTCAGGCTTTGCCTGTAAAGGCCAGACTAGTTTGCTTGTAAAGGATCAATACAAAAGTGGAGGTCCTTGTAGCCGCACATCCAAATTGTCCTAGGATCGGTGTAAAAGTGGCAACTTTTGCTGGAAGTACACAAAGCCTTTGAGAACAAGTTTGCAGATTAGGTAACGCTTTGCTGCAAGCCTTTTTTTAGTGACTGTATCAAAGCCATTGACAGCCAGGCAACTAGCATTATCAAAGTGGATCAGTCATGGCAACCTGTATCATTTTCTAAGAACAGTTTCCATGTATTCCAGTCTGAGACTGCTAAATACAGGTATTATCTGGAGAGCTTTGAACAAGTCAGTGCCAAGGCTGCCAGCCAACAGCCAACACGCATTAGGATTCGACTACCATGCTTGAGTAAAAAGGGTGCTTCTAAATGGAATGCCAGGCCAACTGCTAAATACACTGCTGCCCTACACTTCTATGAATGGCTTTACCTGCCTAAGGATTTGTCATTTTGTTCAGCCAGTCTTGGGTTTTACACAAGACACAGAAAGGAAGGTCAGACAGACTTTTGCAATACACAAGACCGGCTGAAAAGAATTACCAAACTTTTGGCAAGTAAAGATAGATTGCTCTTTATACTAGGTACATGCAAGCCAAGACTCACATATACCTGTATGTTTAGAGCTCTTATGGGCCTGACACCTAGAGGAGGGAACCAAAAGGTACAGGCCTGACACCTAGAGGAGGGAACCAAAAGGTACATGCCTGACACCTAGAGGAGGGTACCAAAAGGTACAGGCCTGACACCTAGAGGAGGGTACCAAAAGGTACAGGCCTGACACCTAGAGGAGGGAACCAAAAGTTAACCAACGGGACATCTTCACCAATGTGCGACTCCCATCTACTTTTCTACCAGGGTGCGATCATTTGGCATGCCAATTCTGCAGAAATTGGCGATTACCTTGCACATATTAAGATTGGATCAATCTATAAAAACACAGCTTTTATCATCTACAATACTCTTTAAGTGGCCAGGTCTTTTTCCATCTTATAAACCCATCAGCGATGTCAGTGAATTCTCCCTAAAAAGACACCTGTACAAGGAGAACTACGAGGGCAACTATTGCCGACTTCCTGCTAAGGCCGGCCATAGACTGTTTAAATCTCGCCTGGTTCAGCAGGAACCAGCCAAGATTCGAACTGTGCATGGGCAAGGCCGAATCTACCAAGTTGATTGATCGGTCAACATGGCTACAACCAGCCTGTCAGATTTTACTTGCAATTATCGCTAGCAGCTGCTATAGAGGAAAACAGTACCGCTCCAAGCCCTGCGACCTATGCTGTGCTCCCGCCCTGTAGTACTGACAGGTACAGACTCTGTGCTGGTCCGTGGAAAAAAGAAATGTTCCTAGGACTGCCACACTCTGAAAGAAAGTGGACATAGGGGACAAAAAAGCCAACATGTTTCACATCATGGATAAATGCTTAGTTATAGCTCGGACTAGGCTATGACTAAGCATCTATCCATGATGTGAAACAGGTTGGCTTTTTTGTCCCCTATGTCCACTTTCTACCATTGATTGCAGTGTTGCATGATTTTTTGGATGTTATACAGCTTTGGATTTTATCCTTTGTTTATTTTGTTTCATTAAATCGCCTATCAGAGTGCGGAAGTCCAGGAACATTTCTTTTTTCCACGTAGCAGCTGCTATAACCGCTAGCAATAGTCGCCGTCTTATTCCAAAAGGGGACGGCTTCCCCCGCTGGGATAATACAATGCCTCGGCAGGTGGGATTCCCCTGTCAGCACTGTGTGTTCATCGGGGAATCCTGCAAATTTCTTTCAGTTGCAGGAAATAAATTTGCACCATCTATGGCCTGCCTAAGAATACTAGTTGCCTGGCAATCTCTGGTTCAGTAGGGTCACGGGCCTGGGGCAGGCATGCAGATTAGAATGTCAAAATCGAATCGGAACTCCTGATCTGCATATCTGTTCCGAGTCACTGACTGAGCAAGCATTGGAGCCGCTGGTTCAGTTAGACCCCTTTCACATTGAGGAGTTTTTCAGGCGGTACAGCGCTAAAAATAGCGCTGCTATCCCGCCTGAAAAACTCCTTCACTGCAGACTCAATGTGAAAGCCCGAGGGCTTTCACACTGAGGCGATGCGCTGGCGGGAGACAAAAAAATCTCCTGTCAGCAGCATCTTTAGAGCGGTGAGAGAAGCGGCATGTATACCGCTCCTTCCCATTGAAAACAATGGGAAACCGCGGCAATACCGCCCGCAATGCACCTCTATAGAGGCGCATTGCGGGCGGTATTAACCCTTTATCGGCCCCTAGCGGAGGTTAGTACCGCACCGCTAGAGGCTGATTCCCGCGGCAATCCCGGTGGTATAGCGCCGCTATTTTTAGCGGCATTATACCGCCACCGCGACTCCCGCCCCAGTCTGAAAGGGGCCTAAGACAGCTAGGCAATCAGCATTTTCAGAAGAGGTCTGCAGTGATAGCTTTTATTGCCCTCAGCATAGGTTTTCCTTTAAAGCAAATCTTTGGTGATCAACTCACGAAAGCAATGTAAGCACATGTTCAGGAGAACTGTTCAAAAGCAGTGGGAACTAACCAATTAAATCTCTAGCATTCATTCTCCAAGCCCCAGTAGGAAAATGACTGCTGAACTCTGGACAACAAACAGATTGAACTTGACGGAGGCCTAAAGAGTACAGTACATATCTGGCTTTGAATTCCGGGATTGTCAGATGGGCATTACAAAAAAAGGGATTGAATGTTGAAGGTCATTTGTCGGTCTGGCCTTTGTTCTTCTTATTCAATAGTTTCTGCAGGTTGGGCGACATGAAAAAGGGTCGGTCGGTCGAGCCGTCGTTACGCTCCAGATCTTCCACTGCGCAGGAGGGAATTGGAACAAGTGAGCAGCATGGCATAATCAGGTAAGAAAGAAAGGGTAAAGAGATAGCGCTAGGTTCAATGGGAACGTAGGTCATGCAAGAGTTAAAACAAGGCACTGGGTGTCTGTAGAATACATATATAATGTGTTTTATATGCATATGGAGCAAGGTAGACAGGTTAACCCTTAAATTTTCAAGAGGTTTCAGAAGACCTCCGACATATATAAGGCCACAGTCCGTTGCACACCGACGGGTGTGCGGCCATCTCAAAGTGCCCTGTTCCCTCGGACCCATCAGCTTTGGCTTTCGCTGGGTTTTAGCAGTTCTGCATCTTTTTTGAGCAGAATTCGGCTGAGTTCCGGGGACATGTAGTATGGCCGCTCCAGGGAGCCATCGTTCCTCTCCAAGTCTTCACCTTGTTGTGTGTAGCACCATCATCAAGTATTGGCAAAATAGAGAAAGAGAGAAAAAGAAGAGACACAGGGAAGGGGTAGCAGACATGTTGGAGTGCGAGTGATGAACCATGCGTAGAGATGTTCCATGCCGACAGGGTAATGATGAGCAGGAAATGAAGAAAAAAAAGCAAGGAAGAAGGTAAAGGAGAGTGGGGCAAGGTCAAATAAGACCAGCAATATGAAGGATGCAGACCAGTTAAAGGGGGTGGGTGGGTGTAAGGCAAGCCAGGGAAGTAAAGGGCATGGCAGGAAAAGGCAAGGTGAACCAATGAGATGGTGGACAGCAAGCAGGGTGAAGGACAACGATGGAAGAGTCAATGGGAGTGTGGGCACAGCAGGGGAGATGGAGAATACCGAGCAGGAGTTTGGGATTAGATAGAAGTGGAAAAAAATGGAAGAAAGAAAACATGATTAGTACAGGGCAGGATAAGTCCTCCCACTCCGAGACAACCCATTCCTTCAATTATGCCTCTCCATGTAGCACTTAAAGTGGATGTAAAGCCACTCTCATCCTTTCTAAACTACTGCCATACTCCTGATCTATAAGGATATAGATGCCTCCTGCATGTATCCTTACCTGTCAAATGTCTCCCCTGTTACGAGAACTGAAAAACTGGAGGTTCTGTGGGTGGATCGGTTGTCCAAAGCTTGGTGGGTGGAGTCGAGATGTCAGTAGACTCCCCGCCCTCCTCTACAATCCCCACGTCAGCATGCATTTTCTCCTGTGTATTTCTTACACTAAATTCTGCTATGATCGCCAACATCCAGTCAAAACTCAGAAAAGTAGCCACATGACTTCAGAAAAGGGGTTGGGGTGGGAATTAAAAAATAATGCCCGTCTCAGACGTGTGCATGAGATATGTAAATAACCTGTCACTCATAGCAGGGGGAAGACAGACAAAGTTTTCTCAGTTTGTCCGTTTTATCTCAGCGAGAAAAGATAAGAGGATTGCTCAGAGCTGGATTAACTCTTTGCGGCAAGACTGGGCACAGATGATAGGAAATCTTATACTCTACAGCAGGGATATCCAAACTGCGGCCCGGGGGCCGGATGTGGCCCTTTGCTAGCCTTCATCCGGCCCTTGGGGCACTATTGCTCACAATGATATGAGGCAATATTTCTTCCACTTAGGCCTCTATTGCTCACAATGATATGAGGCAATATTTCTTCCACTTAGGCCTCGTACACACGACGGGACAGTCCGATGAAAACGGTCCGCAGGACCATTTTCATCGGACATGTCCGCTCGGAGATTTTGGTCTGATGGTTGTACACACCATCAAACCAAAATCCCCGCGGACAGAGAACACGGTGACGTAGACGACACCGACGTTCTCTATCGCGCGAGTTCAATGCTTCCACGAATGCCTCGAAACCAATTCGACGTACTAACCAGCGGACAAGTCCGACGGACCTGTCCACTGGGCCGGAAAATTGTCCGGTCGGCCCTACACACGACCGAACATGTCCGCGGAAACTGGTCCGGTGGACCAGTTTCAGCGGACATGTTCGGTCATGTGTACGAGGCCTTACACCAATGATGGAGCACTATCCCTACTGACCACCAACACTGAGGCCATGTTTATTCTCACTGAGGCATTTTCTACCCCCACTGGTCGGAATTCGGCCCCCTCAAGTCTGAAGGACAGCAAACTGACCCTTTGCTTGAAACGTTTAGAGACCCCTGCTCTACAGTGTTCTAAACTGCTCTAAACTTCGTGTTTACATCCACTTTAAAGCAGGGGTTCACCCAAAAATAAATTTTTAACATTACATTCAGCCGAGTTGTCCTAATGACAAAATCGGCTGTTTTTTTTTCCCGTACATACCGTATTTCACCGCCGCTTCCGGGTATGTCTTCTCCGGGACTGGGCGTTCCTATCTGATTGACAGGCTTCCAACCGTTGCAAACTACGTGTCACGAGTTGCCGAAAGAAGCCGAACGTCGGTGCGGCTCTATACGGCGCCTGCGCACCGACATACGGCTTCTTTCGACAACTCGTGACTCGTAGTATGCGACGGTCGGAAGCCTGTCAATCAGATAGGAACGCCCAGTCCCGCAGAGGACCTACCCGGAAGCGGCGGTGAAGTACGGTATGTACAGGAAAAAAAACAAACAGCCGATTGTCATTAGGACAACTCGGCTGAATGTAATGTTAAAAATTTATTTTTTGGGTGAACCTCCACTTTAATGAAATCCATGTGGTAGACCTTCTCTTGGCAAGTATGTACAGCCCTGCATGTGCACAGGTAACCGCACATACATCCATTGAGGCGCACTCCGCAGAAGACACGTATCCACTCGTAAGCTGCACACCCCTTGTGACTGAAGGTTATCAATAGCCAAGGGGCCCACAACCAAAAGGACTGAAGCCAGCCAGACACCAACTTCCAATATCTCTTTGGGATGGCCATTTCCAAGTGCAACATGGAGGAGTCTAGTAAATTGGGGCAGGGCTGTCCATGGAGTTTACCCAATTAAGCGGTAGACAGAAAGTGTTAGACTGCAAGCTTATAGGGCCCCATTTCCCACATCCCTCCCTCCTATGTTTAAGAAGAGAACCACACAGACCAAAATACTTACAGAAACACAAGAACAGCGTGTCCACGCACATGCCATACACACTGAAGAAACCATGCGCGATCAGATAAGAGCCAACAATCACTGTCTGTAGTGGGAGAAATACAAATAAAAAATTACCAGCCAGACATGACATGTAAGCATTTAATATTTAAAAATAAAGTGATCATTTCCATCTACAGATTTCTACCCAAGGTATCCGATTACCCGTTGTTTTGCATATTTCAATATAAAAATAAAATGTTTACAAAAAAAAACACTTTTTTTTATTTTTGGGTAAGGTTTTACAGTTCAATGATGTGCCTGTACCACCATTAAAAAATGAAATTCAGACAAACTGCTAAGTTGTTGATATCTATATCAATGCATGGTTTTGCCTGCAAAAGGATTTGTATTTCTGTCCCATCATTCTTAAAATGTACATAGGCTTTTCCTGGACAGCAGATCCCAATTGGTGATCTACTGCAGTTAACCAGTTGCCGACCGTGTCGCGCAGATATACTGCGGCACAATGGCACTGGTGGGCGAAATCCCGTACGGGTACGTCCTACCCGCTTTTGGCCACCAGAGGGTACGTGCGCCCGCTGCACGGCGGGGGACCCGATGCGCATGGCCGACCTGCACATTCGCTGCCGGCCAATGCGCGATCGCGTACACGAGCGCCAGCACGGGGATTTGTGTGTGTAAACACACAAATCCCTGTGCTGTTAGAGGAGAGGAGCCCTATCGTTTCTTCCTAAAAACAATAGGGCTTCTCTCCTAGTCACTCACATTCTCATACAGTTAGAACATGCAGCGGGAACACATATTTAAAAACGGAGGTTCACCCAAATAACATTTATATAAGACCAAATTCTTTATACTACCAGCATGTACAGTCGGCACTTTTTTTTTTTTTTTAGGCTGTAGATACCTTATAATCTATATTTGCAATCCGGCTTCTGGGTACTTCTCCCGCATTTCTATGCTGAGCCCCAATGTAATCTGGGCGTTCGCCCAGATGATGTCTATCAGAAAATGTTCCCCCCCGGCGGATAAGGCCCCGCCCCCCGTATTGTGTAGGTGCGTCAGAGTTTCCGAAAGGAGCCGAACAGGTAAAGCTGCGAGTCGGCTCTATACGGCGCCTGCGCTGTCCGCTCTACACGGCTCCTAGTCGGTGCGCAGGCACCGTGTAGAGCCGACTCGTCTGTTTACATGTTCGGCTCCTTTTGGAAACTCTGTGACACGCCTACGCAATACGGGGGACGGGGCGACATTTTCTGACAGAAATCAATCATCTGGGCGAATGCCCAGATTACATTACGGCTCAGCTTGGAAACGCCTACTCCCGCGAGAGAAGTACCCGGAAGCCGGATTGCAAATATAGATTATAAGGTATGTACAGTCTTAAAAAAAAAGTGCCAACTGTACATGCTGGTAGTATAAAGAATTTATATAAATGTTATTTGGGTGAACCTCCGCTTTAACCCCTTGATGGCCCCTATCAACCCCTTCCCTGCCAGTGACATTTACACAATATTCAGTGCATTTTTATAGCACTGATCACTGCATAAATGCCAATGGTCCCAAAAAGTGTCAAAAGTCTCTGATCTGTCCGTCGCAGTACCGCTAAAAAAAAAAAACGCAGATCACCGCCATTGGTAGTAAATAAAATAAAAAATATATAGAATATGTCATAAAAATGCCCAAAATCTTTCCCATAGTTTGCAGATGATATAACTTTTGTGCAAACCAATCCGAATACGCTTATTGCGATTTTTTTTTTAGGTAGAAGACTATATATTGACCTTAACTGAGAAAAAAAAGAAAATGGGTTTTAAAAAATAAAATAAAATTTGGGGCTATTATAGCAAAAAGTTAAAAATATTGTTTTTTCTCCCAAAATTGTTGCTCTTTTTTTGTTTATATCGCAAAAAAAACAAAAAAAAAAACGCAGAGGTGATTAAAAACAAAAAGAAAGCTCTATTTGTGGGTAAAAAGGATGCAAATTTCGCACGAAGGCGCAATTGTCAGTTAAAGCGACGCAGTGCCAAATTGTAAAAAGTGCTGTGGTCAGGAAGGGGGGGGGGGGGGTAAAACCTTCTGGGGCTGAAGTGGTTAAACAGCTTGGTAACCTCTCTGTCCAATCCTATATCTGGACAGTAAAGGCACAGCAGCTCAGTGTGGTCTTTCCTCCGCTCAAACAAAGTTGGTAAAGTGCCCACCTCCAAACCTTTGCATGGAATACAGTGCAGAACATACAGTGCCTTGAAAAAGTATTCATACCCCTTGATATTTCCCACATGTTGTCATGTTACAACTAAAAACTTAAATGTATTTTATTGGGGTTCTATGTGATAGACCAACACAAAGTGGCACATAATTGTGAAGTTCACACGATAGGAAGACATACAACCAATAATATCAACTTGAACTGAATACATGTTCCATACCAGTGACTCAGAAGTAATGAGGGCATTGAAATCAGCATGGCAGCCGACCAAATAGCATTTTCAAAGTAGAGCTTGGCAATGCATGTCTGTCTACGTATTCCTCTTATCGCATGCCTTTACATTGAGGGAGATCACAGGAATATATTGTAAGTGACCCAGCAGAGACAAATGCTGACTAATACACAGCAGTTTCTTTATTCAGTGGAAATGCTGTGTCTCAAAAAAAAAAAAAAAAAAATTAAAAATATGGAGGTGTGTTTATAAAGTTTTATAGGTAGATTCAGGTAGAGTTAGGCCGGCTTATCAGTAGATAAGCCGGCCTAACTCAGAATCTACACCGCCGTATGTTTAAGCGTATGCTCAAACAGAGATACGCTTAAACATATCTAAGATATCTAAGTACTTGCCATAGTGCCAAGAGTTCCTACTCATCTAGGAATGGTCATAATCAATGGAGCTCCAATAAACCAATAAAGGAATATTCCAAATCCTGTCTAGATATGGACACTGGTTGTGCATCAGGGCTCGACAAACCCCAGGCGCCAGGTGGCCATTGAGACCAGAAGTTTCGACCTGGTGCCTGGGCTGCAGCCTGAATGCTGCACATACCCTGCGTGCGCCCCCCTCGCTATGTATCCGGGGCTCCACTTGCCCATCCGTGGGCCTGGGACTGGTAGAGGTGGTGGGTGTTAGTTGAAAAACTGGCTCCGAACTTTTGTAGCTGGCTCCTAGATTCAAAGCAAATTTGTCAAGCCCCGCATTACATAGCTTGTAGTGATCGCAGTGTTCCATTATTTAAAAACACAACCATCGTTTTTCTCAGAGGTGCAAAAATTGATTCTGTTGACTAGTTTACAGTCCATACGGCACTCACCAAGATAGGCACCCAGTAGTAATTAAGAGCGGGAGCCGTGTCTTGCACAATCCGGATTCTGTGAGTGAAGAAAAAGAAGGCAAGGATCCCTGAAAGGAAAAAAAAAGGAGATTAATGGATCTATAAAGCATTAGATTTTACTGTATCGGCGGAAGGTAAATCATATCTTAGTATGAGTATAAGGGCCTGCCTTGATGGGGTTTGAGGTTGTGTAGATGGGCAATTCTTTATTTTTTTTCCGATATAACAGAGCTTATCAGTGAAAAGGAAGATTTAACAGGAAGCAAAGCCTGCTGATGTAATGAGAAAATACATCTGTCTTCACGTACTCAGAATTATAAACTGTGCATGAAAATTACACTTTAACCACTTCCTTACTGGGCACTCAAACCCCCTTCCTGCCCAGAGGACTTTTTGCGATTCGGCACTGCGTCGCTTTAACTGACAATTGCGCGGTCGTGCGACGTGGCTCCCAAACAAAATTAACGTCCTTTTTTCCCCACAAATAGAGCTTTCTTTTGGTGGTATTTGATCACCTCTGCGGTTTTTATTTTTTGCGCTATAAACAAAAAATAGAGTGACAATTTTGAAAAAAAATTCACTTGTTGCTATAATAAATAGCTCAATTTATTTTTATTTATTTTTTATTTATTTATTTTTTATCCTCACTCTAGGCCGATACGTATTCTACATATTTTTAGTAAAAAATAAATAAATAAATAAATAAATAAATCGCAATAAGCGACTGATTTGTGCAAAAGTTATATCGCCTACAAAATAAGGGACAGAATTATTATTATTATTATTATTTTTTACTAGTAATGGCAGCGATCTGCGATTTTTATTGCGACTGCGACATTATGGCGGACACATCGGACACATTTTTGGCGCCATTCACATTTATACTGCAATCAGTGCTATAAAAATGCACCAATTACTGTATAAATGTGACTGGCAGGGAAGGGGTTAACACTAGGGGGCGAGGAAGGGGTTAAATGTGTCCCCTATATAGTGTTCTAACTGTGTGGGGGGAGGGGGGTGACCGATCTGTGTCCCTATGTACAAGAGACACAGATCGGTCTCCTCTCTTCCTGACAGCACCGCTGTCTGTGAGAGCCGGCAATGAGAAATGATCTCATATGTAAACATATGAGATCATCTCTCATTGGCCGCGCAGATCGCCTAGCAAACGGCCACTCCGATTGGCCGTTCGCGGCGATCTGTGATTGGCTGTGTCCAAGGGACACGGCCAGCACAGCAGTTCCCCGCTGCGCGCTTGGGAGCGCGTGCAGGGAACGCGGAAAGGGGCGGACGTCAATTGACAGCGCCTCAAAGAAGTAGAACCACCCTGCGGCCGTCAATAGTTGTTTAACCACTTCCCGACGGCCGTACAATATGGACCTACCTAAAACTCGTTCTCGTTAGAACAGATTTCCCTATACACACTAATTGGAATGCAGAGACGGGTTGATGCAGCTTAGGTGGTAAAAACTTGGTCAGAAGTGCTGGCCAGATGCACCCATCAATGTACTCTAATCCAACTGATGTCAGATGCACCCATCAATGTACCATATATACTCGAGTATAAGCCGACACGAATATAAGCCGAGGCACCTAATTTTACCACCAAAAACTGGGGAAACGTATCATGCCTCACTGTGTCCAAGTGCATGCCTCACTGTGTCCAAGTGCATGCCTCACTGTGTCCAAGTGCATGCCTCACTGTGTCCAAGTGCATGCCTCACTGTGTCCAAGTGCATGCCTCACTGTGTCCAAGTGCATGCCTCACTGTGTCCAAGTGCATGCCTCACTGTGTCCAAGTGCATGCCTCACTGTGCCCAAGTGCATGCCTCACTGTGCCCAAGTGCATGCCTCACTGTGCCCAAGACTAGACTAACATTTAACATGGGAGTATATAGAAGGGGTGCCCGGGCCATAGGTCCCCCAGACAGCAACCTTTGCTGAGACTACCTGTGTGCCAAGTTTCGGGGTCCAGGGGACCTACGGCCGGCCGGTACCGGGTCCCCAAATTTACTGGAGAAATTACCGTTTAACATGGGAGTCTATAGAAGAGGTGCCCGATTTTGAAAAATCTGTGCTCTCCAGCCGTAGGTCCCCCGGACAAAAAAACTTTGCACACTTGTAGAGGAAGAGTGGGGCTATATTTGTGCCAAGCTAGGGATCCAGGGGACCCACGACCAGCCAGTACCGGGTCCCCAAATCCGGGAGATCAGGAGCAAAAAGGTGACTCGAGTATAAGCCAAAGGGGGCATTTTCAGCACAAAAAAAAAAAATGTGCTGAAAAACTCGGCTTATACTCGATTATATACGGTACTTATATCCAACTGATGTCAGATGTACCCATCAATGTATTCTAACCCAACTGATGTCAGATGTACCCATCAATGTATTCTAACCCAACTGATGTCAGATGCAACTGGCATGGTCCTAAAAGCAAACTGTAACGCTGCATGCACACCTCAGTGTTTTGAATCGTGGGCAGATATGCCGCGATTCTGGGGCAGATCCACATACCTTTCCACCGGGCGCAGCGCAACCAAGTTACACTATGTCGCCGCAACTTATCTTTTTTTTTTTTTTTAATCCACAAAGAATCCGCGCCATAAGTTACGGCGGCGTAGTGATCTCTTGCGGCGTAAGGGCGCTGAATTCAAATGGATGTAATGGGGGTGTGTTTTATGTAAATACGTCGTGACCCGACGTAAACAACTTTTTTTTTTTTAACTGCACATGCGCCGTCCCTGGGGGTATCCCAGTGCGCATGCTCGAAATTAAACCGGAACCAGCCAATGCTTGCGACGGTGACGTCATTCTACGCAAATTCCTATTCGCGAACGACTTACGCAAACGACGTAAAAAATTCAAAATTGTACGCGGGAACGACGGCCATACTTAACATTGAGTACGCCTCATAATAGCAGCTTTAACTATACGCCGGAAAAAGCCGAACGCAAACGACATAAAAAAAATGCGGACGTTGGTTCGTGGATCGCCGTAAGTAGTTAATTTGCATATTTGACGCGGATTTCGAAAAATTGCATCTTAGATCCGACGGCGTACTAAGACGTACGCCTGTCGGATCTAGCCGAGATGCCGTCGTATCTTGTTTTGAGGATTCAAAACAAAGATACGACGCAGAAATTTTGAAATTACGCCGGCGTATCAATAGATACGCCGGCGTAATTTCTTTGTGGATCTGCCCCTCTGTCTGCAATATCAAAGCGCCAAGGTGTGAATGACAAATTCACAGATAAATCGTGCTACAATTGCAGCAACCCGCATCTAGTGAAGCTTGTGGCCCCCCAAAAAAATAAAAAGCTACTTTAGGGTGACAAGCTTCACGTGATGAAGGTTGTCGCAATTTATCGCACAGCAGAACCGCACTGCGATTTTAAGTGCCATTAAAATGAATGGCATCTCAAATGTACGTTGTGCGATTTGTCAGTCACACCTCTCCAATTTTAAGCCGCGGGCAGAATCGCACCAAATCTGCCCACGATTCAAAATGCCAAGGTGTGAATGCAGTCTAAACTCTTCAGTCACACACTGCCGAACCCAATGTCATTTTTTTTTCTAAAATGATGTTGGATAGCTTCACCTTCTGAATGTTGGTCTATTGTGTGAACAATGATGAGATGGTGCAGGACCCTATATAAAAAAGAGGACTTCTGATTAACACAATACATTGTATGCTGCCTTACTGAATAAGCCTCAAAACATTATAAAATCGAAATCGTTCAGATGCACTGAGCCAGGCAACAACACATAAGTGCCAACACAACCTTATCTTCTAAGGTAGACCACAGATAATGCAATTTTCTTTTCTTCCACCTCGGGTGAAAGAAAATTGCTTGATTCCCCCATCAGTGAATGTGTAATCACCCCTGTAGTGCTATGGTGTTCTGCTGGCAGAGAGCATGGGGAGCCTTCTCCACCAGCAGAATATAATTAGAGTTGCCGGCGGCATTAATTCTTCAGGAAAAACCCAACAGGCTGGATGTACACAAGTCGATCGAGGGTGCTCATAGGTTATTAAAATTTGGCTGGTCCCTACTGAACCAGCTGAATTTTGATCCATGTATGGGACGGCAAACTCTGCAGGTTATCACGTGACCGTGGTATACAGATCAGCCAAATAAAAAAGGTATATAATGGCAATATCTTAAATGTAAAAAGATTTACAAGCTGTGGGCCGGCAGATGAACTAATTTTATATTACTGGGTTTAGTTACACTTTAACCACTTAAGGACCGCCTCCTGCACATTTACGTCAGCAGAATGGCACGGCTGGGCACATGCAGGTACAGGTACGTCCTGTGCTAGTACCCAGCCGTGGGTCGCGGGCGCACGCCCCGGTCCGAAGCACTGGGACCCGCGGACCCGATCGCCGCTGGAGCCCAGCGATCGGTCCCCGGAGCTGAAGAACGGGGAGAGCTGTGTGTAAACATGGCTTTCCCGTTCTTCACTGTTGCGGCGGCATCGATCGTGTTATCCCTTTTATAGGGAAACACAATCGATGATGTCACACCTACAGCCACACCCCCCTACAGTTGTAAACACACATGAGGTCACACTTAACCCCATCAGCGCCCCCTTGTGGTTAACTCCCAAACGGCAATTGTAATTTTCACAGTAAACAATGCATTTTAAATGCATTTTTTGCTGTGAAAATGACAATGGTCCCAAAAATGTGTCAAAATTGTCCGCCATAATGTCGCAGTCACGAAAAAAATCGCTGATCGCCGCCATTAGTAAAAAAAAAAAAAAATTAATAAAAATGCAATAAAACTATCCCCTATTTTGTAAACGCTATAAATTTTGCGCAAACCAACCGATAAACGCTTATTGCGATTTTTTTTAACCAAAAATAGGTAGAAGAATATGTATCGGCCTAAACTGAGGAAAAAAAATGTTTTTTTATATATTTTTGGGGGATATTTATTATAGCAAAAAATATTGCATTTTTTTCAAAATTGTCGCTCTATTTTTGTTTATAGCGCAAAAAATAAAAACCGAAGAGGTGATCAAATACCACCAAAAGAAAGCTCTATTTGTGGGAAAAAAAGGACGCCAATTTTGTTTGGGAGCCACATCGCACGACCGCGCAATTGTCTGTTAAAGCGACGCAGTGCCAAATCGCAAAACCTGTCCGGGTCCTTTAGCTGCCTAAAGGTCCGGGTCTTAAGTGGTTAAACTGACATTACAGTTCTGTATGGATGTTAGCAATTTATGTCACTTGCTGGATTATGATATTTCCTGGAGACTCCAGTGGTGAGATCTCCTCACCTAAAATCTCAGCTACATCCAACTGCTCTGTGTATAACAAAGCCAAGTCATATCGGCATGGCATTCCAATGGTTTCTCCATAGGAGTGTGAAGCCTTTACCATGGCCTTGTAGAAAGGACAGAGAAAAGGACAGAAGGTTCTTACAGAGTGCTTAAAAAACATAAGATAGCAGCCGATACAAACTCTGAACGGGTTGGCCTTCAAAATATAAAATGTATTCATTCTACTTACCGACACAGCCAACTACCAGCAACTTTCCCAGGAACAGAAGGAAGTCTGTAACTTTATCAAGGACGGCAACACTGGAAAGAGAGTGAATGATAAGTGCTACATAGAGAGGGCAAGATAACATACGATACAGTAGTCCACCCACCAGAGGGGAGAGAGATGGAAAGGAAAAAAGATAAAAAAAAAAGGTGAAAGGAAAGAATTGCGTTTTCTATATAAAACAGCTTCTTGGTTTGTTACGTGTAACTGATAAGCTGCTCTGGGTAACACATATTCATCGTATTCAGGTTTCCATTACATGAGGCCACAGACAATACGACAGAAGTCATCCTTAAAGGGGTTGTAAACCTTCATGTTTTTCACCTTAATGCATCCCATTCGTTAAGGTGAAAAAACACCTTGCAGTGTCCGGCCCCCCAGCCCCCCCCCCCTTTGTACTTACCTGAGCCCCGAATTTCCATGGGCGCGATCCCGCGTCGATCTCCCCACTGCTTCTCGGCTCTATATTGGATAGATTGATAGCAGCGCAGCTATTGGCTCCCGCTGCTGTCAATCAAATCCAATGACGTGGCCGCCGGGGCCGAGTCATACACTCGGCGGGGGGGAGAGCTCAGGAGAGAGCTTCCCAGAGGGGGTGAGCCATTGCGGAGAAGAGCCACAAGAGCTGGAGAGGGACCCCAGAAGAAAACGATCGGGGCCAAATGGTGCAAAACGAACTGTACAGTGGAGGCAAGTATGACATGTTTGTTATTTAAAAAAAACAAAAAAAACCTGAACCTATATTATCACCTTAAAAGGGGTTGTAAAAGGTAAAAAAATACTAAATAGCTTCCTTTACCTTAGTGCAGTCCTCCTTCACTAACCTCATCCTTCCATTTTGCTTTTAAATGTCCTTATTTCTTCTGAGAAATCCTCACTTCCTGTTCTTCTGTCTGTAACTCCACACAGTAATGCAAGGCTTTCCCCCTGGTGTGGAGTGTCGTGCTCGCCCCCTCCCTTGAACTACAGGAGAGTCAGGACGCTCTCTACGTTGCAGATAGAGAAAGGAGCTGTGTGTTAGTGGGCATCCTGACTCTCCTGTAGTCCAAGTGAGGGGGCGAGCACGACACTCCACACCAGGAAGAAAGCCTTGCATTACTGTGTGGAGTTACAGACAGAAGAACAGGAAGTGAGGATTTCTCAGAAGAAATAAGGACATTTAAAAGCAAAATGGAAGGATGAGGTAAGTGGAGGAGGACTGCACTAAGGTAAAGGAAGCTATTTAGGGAATTTTTTTTTTTTTTTAAATGTACCTTTACAACCCCTTTAAGTGCAAGTCATTTTTATATGGTCACATTCAAACGGAACAACTGAAACACTGGCTACCTGGATATTGAACACATCTGTGTTTTATGGTTTCCTGATGGATGATTCTCGAGATCTAATAAAGCAACCACAAACTTACCGGATGATGTTTCTCATTAGTAGGAAGAAGGCATTCTTCGCAGAGGTGCAGAAGTTGGTTCCGTATATGGCTATCTGTAAGGGGTAAGATATTTCATTGTCATAGAGCAAACACAGGGTTGTGGCTAAACACTTCTGTTACTTCTGTGAAAAAAACACAAGGGCTCCATGACCTGTTCTCTTTAATAAAGGAAACCCGTCCTCACAGATAAAAGGTGGGCTGCCATTACTGATCTCCTGAAAATACTAACTGCTTGGCTGTCTCCCATGCTTTTGGAGTAGCTGATCTGGAGTCAATATATATGTACAAAGCCTCGTGGGCAACTATAAAATATGTAATCTTGGTGAGAGCTGTTGACACCCAACACATGACACTTTGCTACAATGTGAAGTAGTGAGTGTACAGATTGTATAACAGTGTAAATTTGTTGCCCCCTCAAAATAACTCAACGCACAGCCATTAATGTCTAAACCGCTGGCAACAAAAGTGAGTACACCCCTAAGTTTGGGCCCAATTAGCCATTTTCAGTCCCGATGTCATGCGACTCGTTAGTGTTACAAGGTCTCAGGAGTGCATGGGGAGCAGGTGTGTTAAATTTGGTGTTATCACTCTCACTCTCTCATACTGGTCACTGGAAGTTCAACATGGCACCTCATTGCAAAGATCTCTCTGAGGATCTGAAGAAAGAATTGTTGCTCTACATAAGTGGTCTCTAAACTGCGCATGGGGGGCAGATATGGCCCTTTGCTTGCCTTTATCTTGCCCTTGGGGCACTATTCCTTCCATTGATACAAGACACTATTCCTCCCACTAATGTGAGACAGTATTCTGCCAACTGGCAACAATAGGGCACCATTTCTCCTACTGACACCAACAATGGGGCACCATTTGTCCCACTAGTACCAAATGTGGTGATGGTTACTCCCACTGATGCCAATAACATTTCCATTCCCGCTATACACCGTTCGGCCCCCCTAAAGTCTGAAGGACTGTAAATTGGCCCTTTGTTTAGAAAGTTTGGAGACCCCTGACCAAGGCTATAGGAAGACTGCCAGGACCCTGAAACTGAGCGGCAGCGCAGTGGCCAAGAGCATAAAGTGGTTTGATGGGACAGGTTCCACTCAGAACAGGCCTCGCCATGGTCAACCAAAGAAGCGGAGTGCACGTGCTCAGCGTCATATCCAGAGGTTGTCTTTGGGAAATAGACGTATGAGTGCTGCCAGCATTGCTGCAGAGGTTGAAGGGGTGGAGGGTCAGCCTGTCAGTGCTCAGACTATACGCCGCACACTGCATCAAATTGGTTTGCATGGCTGTCATCCCGAAGGAAGCCTCTTCTAAAGATGATGCACAAGAAAACCTTCAAACAGCTTGCTGAGGACAAGCAGACTAAGGACATGGATTACTGGAACCTGTCCTGTGGTCTGATGAGACCAAGATAAACTTATTTGGTTCAGATGGTGTCAAGCGTGTGTGACGGCTACCAGGTGAGGAGTACAAAGACAAGCGTGTCTTGCCTACAGTGAAGCATGGTGGTGGGAGTGTCATGGTCTGGGGCTGCATGAGTGCTGCCGGCACTGGGGAGCTACAGTTCATTGAGGGAACCATGAATGCCAACATGTACTGTGACATAATGAAGCAGAGCATGATCCCTTCAGAGACTGGGCCGCAGGGCAGTATTCCAACATGATAACGACCCCAAACACACCTCCAAGACGACCACTGCCTTGCTAAAGAAGCTGAGGGTAAAGGTGATGGACTGGCCAAGCATGTCTGCAGACCTAAACCCTATTGAGCATCTGTGGGGCATCCGCAAAACCTGGATACAGAAGTTTTTTTTTGCCTTATCACAGAGAATGCATGAAGGTAAAAAAAAAAAAAACACACACACTAAAACTAAAAACTCTTAGACCCACTTTAGTCCCACGCTCATCCCATCCTCACCATGATGTAGGCATTCCTGTTCAAGAACTTTATGAACTTCTCCAGACACCAGAAACAGCACTTCAGGCAACACAGGAGGAAGCGAGCACATTTATTTTCTGCCCCTGGAAAAAAGAAAAATGCGACATGATTAAATATCATTGGAAACAATATCATCGTGTAGGTTGGGTTCACACTTGTGTGATGACAGACATCACATGCGATGGGAATTCAGCCAAAGTGTATGCCTGAAATCGCATCGCATTCACACCAAAATGGTGCAGGACTGTTTTTGGTCCGCCCTGGAATCGGATCGCATTGGGCGTTCACAGCTATGCAATCCAATTCCTGCACCATTTGAAAGTTCGCACTGCGATCTGTGAACCGATCTGGGGGCGTCATTAAAGGGGATGTAAACCCAAATTTGTTTTTTATTTTTGATGTCACAATGTAGAGTATAAGATTTCCTATCGTCTGTGCCCAGTCTTGCCACACAGAGTTAATCTAGCTCTGAGCAATCCTCTTTTATTGTTCAGTGAAATAAAAACGGACTTGCAGAGAAAAACCTTAGTCCGTTCCGCCCCTTTGCTGTGAGTGACAGGTTATTTACATATCTCATGCACTAGCCTGGAGACAGGCATTATTTTTTAATTCCCACCCCCACTCCTTTTCTGAAGTCATCTGGTTACTTTTCTGGATTTTGACTGAATGTTAGTGATCATAGCAGAATTTAGTGTAAGGAATACATAGGAAAAAATGCATGTTGACAAGGGGAGTGTAGAGGTGGGTGAGGAGTCTACTGACATCACGACTCCACCCACCGAGCTCCAGACAACAGACCCACCCACAGAATCTGCAGTTTTTCAGTTCTTATAACAGACAGAGGGGAGACATTTGACAGGTAAGGATACATGCAAGAGGCATCTATATCCTTATAGATCAGCACTATGGCAGTAGTTTAGAAAGGATGAGAGTGGAGTTACATCCACTTTAAATTTATATCATCACCCACAGTGATTCGCAGATCTCAGTGTAAACTAGTGTGCGATTTAGATGCAATGTGGGAGCTGCCACTGAATCGCAGGGTTTCCCCGCATCGCACCAGTGTGAACTGGGACGTAAAGTGAAAGTATATTATGAGTCTATTATGTCTAAACCTGCCCATACATCAATAAAAAAGTATCTGGTCCTTACAGAATCAGCCACATTCCAATCCATATGTGGCCAGCTTTAAATTTACCAGGATGGTATTTAGGGTTGCACTTTAAAGACAGATACTTTTTTCTTTTTAGTACTCGCAGATATCGATTCTTTTTTTATTGTCACGTGACAGTGGCACTAATATGCAGCACTGATGAGGCGTTTTTTATTTTATTTATTTTTTACAACTATGTGTGTGTGAGTGAGAGATATTATATATATATATATATATATATTTTTTTTTTTTTTCAATGCTTGCTTTTTGGGGGGGGGGGGGGGGTTTGAGGAGTGGACGATGTCAGTGTTTTTTTATTTTATTTTCAATTTCTTTTACAAATTTACTTTTAAATATTTAATTTAAAAAAAATGTTTTTTGTTTTATCAGCCCTGTTGGGGGGTGGGGGCTTTGGTGAGATATTAGGGGTCTAAACCCCTGATATCTCGCCTTTGAGACAGAGAAAAGGACTGACACAGATTCCTCAGTCCCTTTCTCTGCAGCCTCAGCTGCACTGGAGATGAATGGACAGGAGACAGCGGCTCCTCTCCATTCATAAACTGAGACATCGTAAACAGTTTACAATAGTCAGTTATGAATGGACAGAGTCACTGATCACTGTGCATTCAGAAAAGGAAGGAGCCGGTAAATGACAGATTTACCGACTCCTCCGTCTACTCTCCATTCTGACAGGTCCGGGACATGGGGGGGGGGGGACCGGAGGAGGAGCCGGAGAGGACACAGGGGGACTGGTAGGACGACATGGAGGACACAGGGAGCACAGAGGGGGACCCGGAGCAGGGCACCGAGACCCGGGAAACACAGAGGGGGACCTACAACAAAACACTGAGCACAGTTGGTGCGGCGATGGGGGCAGTTACAAGCACCTATCTCCCTGAGAGCAGCGGGAGGAGAGGAGAAGTCAGAAAATCTATACAGGGAGATCAGTGTTTGTAACTGCCCCTACCGCCGCACTGATCATGTCTGTGGCTGCCCAGGTATCGGACTAGGCATTGCAGCACTTGCATTAGTACTTGTGCTCGGTATTTGCACCGATAATTATATCAGTATAACCCTAATGGTATCCTATCTCATCTTCCTAATATTCTCTTCTTCTTTATCCCTTGGTGCTATGAGATTGAACACTGAAGCTTCTGTCAGCCTTCCTCTCTAGCTGAACCAAGACATACAATCAATGCTGGAAATGCACACAGCTTAATTGCAGAAAATAACAAGTTTTTCTGATTATGGAGAGGGGGAGAGTTTAATAAGGAAGTGACTGCTCTGGGCTTCAGCAAAACGGCAGGCTCTGGCAAAAAGCAACAGGAGCAGTGCTGGTAGCATAATTATTAATGTGAAATCTATGGTCTTTTGATAAATGATTTTCAAATTATGGTAAAGTTCTGCTAAAATTGTACATTTGGTGGCCAGGGAGGAATCGTTCACAGCTGCCATGGGGGTGATGGTCACAAAAGTACAGGTATATATATATATCAGTGGCGGTTCATCCATAGAGGGCGCTGGAGCGCCGCCCCCTCTGGCTCTCACCGCCACTGAGTGAAATAACATAGATTCATGCATTGCACAAATCTATGTTATTTTCGCCGCTGCCGCTGTTATTCAGATGGTCGGCGCTCAATGTCCGGCCATCTGAATAACGCCAGCTGGTTGGCTGTAGGGAAATGTCTATCAAAGCCAACGGCTCTGATAGGCTTTCCCAATACAGCCCTCGGGTCACGGAAGCTTATTCTCGGAGCGCACAGACTGTACGCCCCTTGAATAAGATGACAGGCGTCTCAGCCAATCACGTTGGCCGGTTCTGGCTACCTGTAACCTGATTGGCTGAGACGCCTGTCAGTCATCGAGGGCGGGAGAAGACATCGTGGGACGTGGATGCCTGACTCCAGTAAAGGTAAGTGCCGGGCGGGGGGGGGGGGGGGGGGGGGGGGGGAGAACGCAATTTACAGGGCACAGTGGGGACAATTGGCACAGCGGCGACCATTAAAGGGCACAGTGGCTGCGTTTAATGGCATGGCACAGTGGTGACAATGGATGGCACAGTGGCTGCGTTTAATGGCATGGCACAGTGGTGACAATGGATGGCACAGTGGCTGCGTTTAATGGCATGGCACAGTGGTGACAATGTATGGCACAGGGGCTGCGTTTAATGGCATGGCACAGTGGTGACAATGTATGGCACAGTGGTTGCGTTTAATGGCATGGCACAGTGGTGACAATGGATGGCACAGTGACTGCGTTTAATGGCATGGCACAGTGGTGACAATGTATGGCACAGTGGCTGCGTTTAATGGCATGGCACAGTGGTGACAATGTATGGCACAGTGGTGACAATGTATGGCACAGTGGTAACAATGGATGGCACAGTGGCTGCGTTTAATGGCATGGCACAGTGGTGACAATGTATGGCACAGTGGCTGCGTTTAATGGCATGGCACAGTGGTGCGAATTGATGGCACAGTGACTGCATTTGATGGCATGGCACAGTGACTGCGTTTAATGGCATGGCACAGTGGTGCGAATTGATGGCACAGTGGCTGCATTTGATGGCATGTAACAGTGGCTGCGTTTGGGCACAGTGAGACTGCAATTTTTTTCCTTTGCGCCCCCCCAAAAATTTTGAGCACCAGCCGCCACTGATAGATATATATATATAAAAAAAAAAAAAAGAGATTTAGTTTCCATTTTTGGTTTTAGGTTTAGATACTCACAAGCCTCGTACACACGATCAGATTTCCATCGGAAAAATCCGTGGAATTTTGTGCGAAGGGCTTTGGCTGTGAACTTGTTCTGCATACAGACGGCAAAACTTTGTCAGCCAACAAACAAACGTAGTGATGTACTAGACATACTACGTGGTTTTTCAGATCTTTAGTGCCACCCTTTGTGCAACTTCTGCCAATGTTATCTTATGGTTAGCATTGGTTCGGAGAATGCGTGTTTGTACTTGGAAATTTTAAAGCATGCTATCCAAAATTTGTCGGAGGAAATCTGACAATTGTCCGATGGAGCATACAAAACGGTCAGATTTTCCAACAAAACCCTTCCATCACACATTTGCTGTCGGAAAATCCGATCGTGTGTACAGGCCTTTAGAAACTCAACAGAAGTTTAAACAAAATATTAGGTAGACTGCATGAATTTTGTGCCAAAAACTGAAAAAGAATAGCAATTATTCATTATATTGCTCCCCAGGCTGAGGGCAAATTCCTCTCCACCCGCTGTTCAGCCACAAAGAGAACTGCTGTTCCCAGTGTGGAATCAGCAGTCTCTCTACAGCAACTGACACACCCCCTCCCTGCTGAGTGACAGCTAAAGCCCAGCCAATCAGAAGAGCACAATCTTTGCTGTGTCATTTGCTGATGCGTCTATCCTCACCTTTTAGCTTGTGGTCAAGATACTCCAGCATGATCCTGATGAGCTGCACAATGGCCAATATAAGAGAACCAAACGCCAGTGACCCAGTGTGATACCTGAAGAAAAACAAAAACCTTTTATAGCTTCATGTAAAAGGGAAATTTTACACAAATGAACAATCGTGACACTTTTCCCCCAGAATGTGTATAAATAAGTAACAGGTTGCATTTAACATTTTTGGCCTCTTTCACACGGGATGGATCAGTGATGATCCGCCCTGTGAATCTCCACTTGCTCAACGGGGATCGCTCCGTTAATCCCCGCTGAGCCGGCGGATGACAGGGCGGTCTCGCACACTGTGCAGGGACCGCCCAGTCAGATCTCTGCTCTCCCCTATGGGGGGATGAACACGGACCGTCTGTCAGTGTTCATCCGATCCGCAGACGGATGGAAAAATAGGGTTTTCCTCCATCTGCAGAATCGGAAGATTGCGGAACCGGGTGAGATCGGGTGTCAGCGTATAATCATCCGCTGACACCCACAATCTCATAGGGACCAATGTATGTCCCGTTTTCATCCATACACGGATGGATGAAAAAGCGGACATACGGTCCACCCGAGTGAAAGAGCCCCAAGCAGAACTAAACCCTTCCAAAATTTTACAGCCAAGGAAGCTGCAATCTTATCTTCTCTTATCTGCATTTGCCATGGTGCTACACATGCGGTCAGTTATGACACCAGGCGTTTGATGACTTGACAGTTCGGCTGAGAACCCAAGCAACGCCGACGTCCTTGAGTAACTAATTTTGGGAAAACAGTTTACTTCTCCTTAACTGGGTTGTAAAGGTACACTTTTTTCCCCTAAATAGCTTCCTTTAAAGGAGTTGTAAATAAAAATAAAAAATTCACCTTAATGCAATCTATGCATTAAGGTGAAAAAACATCTGATGATGCCGCCCCCCCCCCCCCCTCCGAGCCCCAGTTTTACTTACCTGACCCATCGAAAGTCCCGCGCGGTCCCGAGATCCTCTTTGCCGCTCAGCCTGGCCGCTGATTGGCTAGAGCGGATGGATTGAGAGCGGCGCAGCCATTGGCTGGCGCTGCTGTCAATCATATCCAGTGACACGGCGCACCGAGTGATACAGTGAGCGGCTATGGCCGCTTGCTGTATCACAGGAGCACGCCCGCAATTACTCACCACCATGCGAGCTCTCGCATGACTGTGGTCAGTACTTGCGGGGAGGACCGGAGACAGCCGCCGAGGGACCCCAGAAGACGTGGATCGGGCCACTTTGTGCAAAACTAACTGCACAGTGGAGGCAAGTATAACATGTTTGTCATTTTAAAGGAAAAACAAATTTTCCTTTACAACCGCGTTACCTTAGTGCAGTCCTCCTTCACTTACCTCATCCTTCCATTTTGCTTTTAAATGTCCTTATTTCTTCTGAGAAATCCTCACTTCCTGTTCTTCTGTCTGTAACTCCACACAGTAATGCAAGGCTTTCTCCCTGGTGTGGAGTGTCGTGCTCGCCCCCTCCCTTGGGCTACAGGAGAGTCAGGATGCTCTCTACGTTGCAGATAGAGAAAGGAGCGGTGTGTTAGTGGGTGTCCTGACTCTCCTCAAGGGAGGGGGCGAGCACGACACTCCACACCAGGGAGAAAGCCTCACATTACGGTGTGGAGTTACAGACAGAAGAACAGGAAGTGAGGATTTCTCAGAAGAAATAAGGACATTTAAAAGCAAAATTGAAGGATGAGGTAAGTGGAGGAGGACTGCACTAAGGTAAAGCGGTTGTAAAGGAATTTTTTTTTTTCCTTTAAAATAACAAACATGTTATACTTACCTCCATCCACTGTGCAGTTCGTTTTGCACAGAGTGGCCCGATCCACGTCTTCTGTACCTTTACAACCCCTTTAATATTCCTGGAAATGTTGACGATAGGGTTAAAAATCTCAATGCACAAAGCTATAAAGAATGATTATTTTCCATGACTCGTTTTCAGGAATGAAAGCCAACAGCAGTTAAAAATACCAGTTGTATGGCTGAAAATAATTCTGGCTAACACGTGTTTTACAGCTTGATTGGATCAGGGTTTCTCAATCTTTTTATCTTGGGAGGAACCCTTGGCAAAGATCTCGGTAACATGTGAAATAGTGTTCACATCTACAGCCCACAAAACAATTTAGTGATCAGAAAGCTGTTGATGTAACAATTATTTTTTAGAAACAGCATTATATATAAAATCATAATAAAATGTTAAAATGTATCCATTTAATGTGGAACTTGTTCTTGCTTTCCTCTGCACAGATTCTCAATTCTGGGCCGAACTTTAGATAAGCAGTGTACAAGGTGGGCAGTAGAGCACCCGGGGGTTTGGAGGGCACAGTACATTTAAGCAGGGCGCATTACGATATCAGTTCCCTTCATATGCAGGAGCAATGCAAGGAAGCAAGTGTCAGTTCTCTTGTTCCCTGCTGGTTCTTCCTCTCCTGTCCATCCAACATTAGGTCAAATTCAAAGAACTGGGAAGAACTGGAGGGGAGGAGAGGCTGGCAGGGAACAGCTTGCCATAACCAGCACCATTAGGCCCCTTTCAGACGGACGGCAGTTTTGCCGCAATTAAAAGCATGTACATTTTCAGTGAAATTCAAGGCTCTTCGATTACGTGCGGTTACATGCGGTCGCGTTTAGCTGCGGTAGTAATTTCCATAGCAACCCTTTTTATTTTTTTGATTATGATGTGCTCACGCCTCTATCCACAGTTGACACAAAAGACTGCGATTACCTGGGGTTAAGTGCATTTAGCTGCGCTAAATCGCACCTGGACACATTCAATTCTATCATTTCTATTCGTACCAAACCGCATGCAACGAAATCGCAGCTAAACGTTGTGTGTGAATGGGGCCATAGGAAAGCATTGTGTGCTTTTAGCTGTGGTAGAAAACGAGAAAATCCGCAGCTAAAAGCACCATTCTATCCGTCCGTGTGAAAGGCCCCTTACAGACGCTTCCCTGCGTAGCTCTGCATGTGTAGGCAATGGGGATGTGATCTACCCATCAGCTGCCTGCGATTGATGGGTAGATCATGGCTGAAACCCTGGATTAGATAAAACAGTTCTTTCATATAATGCAGTTCTGCATTTTTTAATTCAACATGACTTTTAATATGTGCATTACTAGATTTACTGACACTTTGCGGTTTCAAAACTTGCAGTAGTAAAAACTCCACCAAACACCAAGCCAATAGGAAGCAGCAACTACAACAGGATTATTGTACTGCCTGTTAAACCATTATTTTTTGGGGGATCTTTACCCTTTGGGTTATGTTGCCACCCACAGGAGGATTAAACACAGGCAAAAAAAAGGGGGGGAGGAGTAGGCTGGCCCAGAAAACAGAAGGAACAGTGGGAAACCAGATCCTTGATCATGTCTAGACATATGTGATAGAAAGAGGACTTGTCCGAAGGAGAAACTAGGTGGAAAACCCGAGGCTCCTACCTAATGAAATAGGCTCATCATTTCTCACGATAGACCTTGCAGTAAATCCTAAACTTTTTCACAGCATTGTAGGAATCACAAATTTAGAGATTCCCCCATCTCGTAGTACCCGGTCTTTACCAGCCATGCCGTTACAGCCAGTGACCATGCAGTAGATCTTGAGGCTTGGACTTTTGAGTCCGTAGATCATGATGAACAGGCAGTGCTCAGGGAGTGACTGCCACAAGTCTTATCAGGTAAGTGTAGCACCTTCGCCTGAGCCAGAAGGTTCACATTCGGTGTCCCCCCTACCTCTGAAATAGGTACGTTAACACCTTCAGGTGAAGGAACGACTCTCCTGGGTCTATGTGCTGCTGGCTAAGGTAGTCTTCCCGCCAACTGTCCATGCCTGACACAGCTGACAAGGCTGGGACTTGGAAGTGCCACCAAGAACAGAAGGTTTGTTTCCATGATAAAACATCTGGTTTCTCCCAAATGATTGAGGTACACCACTGCCTCTGCATTGACCGACAATCTGGATTTGATGACCTTCCAGCAGGATGGCGCCATGCTGCACAGACAGCCAAATTGACCAAAGCGCCATAATCTTGATCAGAGGACAAGACCTCTCTGCTTACCAAGTCCATTGCACCAACAGGCTCTGGACCTGGAATGGTCTTCAAGCTTAGTTTTTACCAGAACAGTGTCTGGAAAAGCTCCCTCCACAGAACCCAGTGGACAAAAGGTTTCTTCCAGGCTATCCCCGCAATATCCAGTCCAGCCAGGTCTAGACATGGTACTCCAAAAGTCCATCTGAGGACAACTGTGTGGGATAGCTGTAAACCAAAAAAACTGCAGCAGCGCCAGTCTTTATTTTGAAAAAAAATAAAAATGTGCTAGCTAAAGTTAGGATAGTCTAACACAGCAGAGCTGAAGAAAAATAAAAAAATAAAATAAAAAACCTTCTATTCTCATAGGACACTAGGAAAAAACTTAGACCTGCTGGTAGTGTGAGTGGCTTTTCCTTCTTGCATGACAGTATCTAATCCTCCTGTAGGTGTCAGTATAACACAAACATTAAAGCCTTCCCTGTGTCCCTCAATTTACTGAAAGACAGAATTGAAAGGAGTTGTAAGGGCATTTTTTTTTTTTTTATCCTAATGCATTCTATGCTTTAGGATAAAAAGCCTTTGGTGTACAGAAGCCCCCCCTTACACTTACCTGAGGTCCCTCTCTGTCCAGCAATGTTTCAGCCATCCGAGATTCTTCTTCCTGATTGGCCGAGACACAGCAGCGGTGCCATTGGCTCCCGCTGCTGTCAGATAGCCATTTAGGGAAGAGGGGGCTGGGCTGGGTTGGGGCTCCGTGTCTGAATGGACACAGCTTGGTTTCCCTCATAGCAAGCAGCTATGAGGAACAGGAGGGAGGGGCCAGGATCACAGAAGAGGGATCCGAGAAGAGGAGGATCCAGGCTGCTCTGTGCAAATCCACTGCACAGAGCAGGTATGTATAACATGTTATTTTTATAGGAGAAAAAAAAACAAAAAACAAGCCTTTACAATCACTTTAAGGCCCCTTTCACACTGGGGTGTTTTTTCAAGCGTTATTTGAGCGAAGCCTCATCTGCAATCCCAATGTGCTGGTAAAGCACCGCTAATGCCCCATTCACACCAAGGCAGACAAATTCGCAGCGTTTTGTCGCCGCAAATCACGGTACAAATAGCGGCGTTTTGTACCGCGATTTGCGGCGACAAAACGCCGGTATTGTCCGCCTAGATGTGCCCCAGATTGACCCCCTCTATGGAGATGCTTCCCATCTCCTAGCCGAACGGCGTGGAGATGTGAACCATCTCCATAGAGGGACATGTGTTCTCATCCCTCTGGCGGCAGCGGCGTAGCACTACAGGCGTAAAAACGCCTAGATGTGAATGGGGGCTAAGACCCTAAAATTTTAGGGCGTTTTTGTAGTGCCTCAGTGTGAAAGGGTAAGGCGTTTTTACAGCGCTTTCAATTTATTTCAATGTAGAGGGGCGTTTTTGGAGCGTTTTTTTCAGCGCCCAAAAGCTGCTCCAAAGATGCTTTTTGCAGGACTTTTCTCAACGCCCCGCCAGTGCAACGCCTCAGTGTGAAAGGGTAAGGCGTTTTTACAGCGCTTTCAATTCATATCAATGGAGAGGGGCGTTTTTGGAGCGTTTTTTTTAGAGCCCAAAAGCTGCTCCAAAGATGCTGCTTGCAGGACTCAGTGTGAAAGGGTCCATTGAGATGCATGGAGAGCGTTTGAATAGCGTTATTTTTAACGCTAAAACGCTGTAAAAACGCCCCAGTGTGAAAGGGGCCTAAAGTACAGTTGGCACAAAATAACCAAAATCTAGTTTTATATCAAAGCTGAACTCGGCAATTATTTGGACAAAGTGGGGAATTTAGAACTTCTTTTGTTTGATTGTTGTCTGTGCCCCTGTTAGGGGGATATCTAGATATTCGATTTAGCAGTTCTCTGATCATCACCTCACCTGAGAGCTCTGCCCAAGGAAGAGAAAATAGGAAATGCTGGCATGTCATCTGGCTTTTTGAAGGCCCAGTAGTAGGAAGCGAATGCCCCAGCTAGAGTCACTTGACCTAGAGCGATGACAAAGTTGGCCAACCAGAGAAACATAAAGGCGTTGTAAATCTGGAAAACGATCAGGTACTTGTGGTAATAGGTTTCTCCTCCATAGAAGGCAAACTGGCATCTAGCATTTGGGCACAAGCGGGTAACATTGGTGGAGTTGAAGGTCTAGGAAAAAAAGAGAAAATAGTATCAGTTCCACTTATTGAGTTAAAACATCCACCAAAATACCATTGTGGGTACAAAGCAGCACTATTTTGTATTAACCACTTAAGGACCTTGGGTGTTTTTCAGATTTGGTGTTTGCAAGACTAAAACAGTTTTTTCTGCTAGAAAATTACTTAAAACCCCCAAACATTATATATTTTTTTCTAACACCCTAGAGAATAAAATAGCGGTCATTGCAATACTTTTTGTCACACCGTATTTGCGCAGCGGTCTTACAAGCGCACTTTTTTTGGAAAAAATTCACTTTTTTGAATTAAAAAATAAGACAATAATAAATTTGGCCCAATTTTTTTATATATTGTGAAAGATAATGTTACGCAGAGTAAAATGATACCCAACATGTCACGCTTAAAAATTGCGCCCGCTCGTGGCATGGCGTCAAACTTTTACCCTTAAAAATCTCGATCGGCGACGTTTAAAAAATTCTAAAGGTTGCATTTTTTGAGTTACAGAGGTCTAGAATTATTGCTCTCGCTCTAACGATCGTGGCGATACCTCACTTGTGTGGTTTGAACACCGTTTTCATATGCAGGCGCTACTCACGTATGCGTTCGCTTCTGCGCGCGAGCTTGTCGGGACAGGGCGCTTTAAAAAAATGTTTTTTTTGTTTTCTTATTTATTTTTATTTATTTTATTACTTTTTACACTGAAAAAAATAAAATAAAACAATTTGATCACTTTTATTCCTATTATAAGGAATGTAAACATCCCTTGTAATAGAAAAAAGCATGACAGGTCCTCTTAAATATGAGATCTGGGGTCAAAAAGACCTCACATCTCCTATTTAGACTAAAATGCAAGAAAAAAAAAAAATTGAAACTGTAATTTTTTCAAATGACAAAAAAAAATGTTTTTCTTTAAGACGCTGGGCGGGACTGACGTTTTGACGTCACTTCCGCCCAGCAGAGCTATGGGGACAGGTGAAGGACTTTTTTCCCTCACTCGCATCCCCAGTCAGCTGCCGAACAGGCCCGATCGCCTCCGCCGCTACCGACGGCAACGGTAAGCGACGGAGGGCGCGGGAGAGCGGCGGGCCCCCTCTCCCGCCACCGATAACGGCGATCTCGCGGCGAATCCTGGGGAGCCATTGTGTCCCAGGGGAGAACGGGGGGTGGGTAGGGTTGTCCATGCTGGGAGCACACAGTGATTATTGCCAGTGGCTAATCGCATGCCAAAAACACAACATGCTGGTTGTACAAAAGTCGATTGATGGATCCACTTGGGTATGATCAGCCTGCCCATAGATGGATTGAATTTCGGCCAGTCCCTGCTGAACTGGCCGAAATGCAAACCATCAAAGACCAGCTTAAAGTGGATGTAAACCCGATTCATGAAATTTGAGCTGGGCACATATCTGCAGTGTTTTCTTATCTCTCGCCAAAGCCAAGAATCCCGTGGCTTTCTCCGTCTCCGTTCTTCTGTTATCAGCCTGATAACTTCTGACAAGTTCCCCAACACATATGATAAAAACAGCCTGAAATTTGTGTCAGGGCGGGTGCTATAAATAGATTAGCAGGCAGCTGGTCAATTCACAGCACAGCTCTGCAAGTCTATGTGGAGAGGGGGTGTGTGTGTGCGCCTTTCCTCCAATCCTCTGTCTCACAGTGTATGGAAAGACTCCCCTCCCCCTGCTGGAACAGGAAGAGAAAATTCTAACAGGACGTGTACTTTCTAAACAGTTTATAAAGCTAAAGACAGCAGATATAAATGTAAAACTTATTTAGGGAGATTTGTTTCATCTCTGTATCATCTGAGGCCGTTTACTTCACTGGCTATATGTGAGGGTTTACATTCACTTTAAGACAGCAATTAAAAGTCACCCTGGTGAGCATTAGTTTGTCATTATACCCACAAGCAAAAAAAATAAAAATGGAGGATTAGCAGCTATGCGCCCCCCGCCAGGACTTGCACTTGCCTCCTAACTTACGGCGGCGTAGCGTAAATGGGGCTGGCGTAAGCGCGCGTAATTCAAAAGATGATGAGGGGGTGTGTTTTATTTAAATTAAGGTTGACCCCGTGTATTTTAAGTTTTTTACGAACGGCGCATGCACCGTTCGTGAAAGAATCCCAGTGCGCATGCTCGAAATTCCGCCGCAAATCGTCATTGCTTTCGACGTGAACGTAAATTACGTCCAGCCCTATTCGCGAACGACTTACGCAAACGACGTAAAAAATTAAAATTTCGAAGCGGGAACGACGTCCATACTCAACATTGGCTGCGCCACCTAATAGCAGGAGCAACCTTACGTCGAAAAAGCCTAACGTAAACGACGTAAATAAATTGCGCCGGGGGTACGTACGTTTGTAAATCGGCGTATCTAGGTCATTTTCAGATTCTACGCCGAAAACAACGGAAGCGCCCCTAGCGGCCAGCGTAGAATTGCACAAAATTTTACGCCGCCGTATTCAAGTTACGTCGGTGGAGGAAGCCTATTTTTTGAGCGTAACTGCCTTTGAGAATCGGCGTAACGATACGCCGGCGCAGATTTCAAATTACGGCGGCGTATCTGGAGATACGCCGCCGTAACAGCTACCTGAATCTAGCCCAAGGTTTATAGGCTTAGAATAGATCCTATTTTATAATTGGAATGTTATAAATCCCTTCCCTTTTCTTGAGAGTTCCACTTATTTGTGTCATGTTCTTAAAAGGGCAAAGGTTCAAATGTCAGAACGTTAATAATGATTTATTTATTTTTATAGGAAATTCTTTATCTTATGACTTAAAGGATATTTATTACTAGAGTCAAAAAAAGGAAGAGGAAGTACAAAGCAGCAGAATGTCGCTCCCACGTCTCCATCCGAGGCTTCCAGACAGATAATCTTGTGGCTAAAATAGATGATGCTCAGACCTCAACTGACATCTGAACATCAGATCTTCCCCATCCACTGGATCAACATTTACATTTAATCCAATGGCTTTCAATAAACCTGCTTCTATACAAGAGAAAAACAGAAGAACCCTTATCAAGCATTACAAGATACACATCTATTGTACAAATGAAGTTGAACTGTTAAAAGTAAATCTGTCCCTTTGCTGTGGTTTAGCTTTGCTTTGCTGAAAGATGGAATTGATAATTATTCCCCAGTCTCGTTTTAGATTACCACTTCATGCTTACGCTATAGCCCAAAGACCGCTACAGCGCGGCTTTAATGTTCTTGGAAGGGGTCCATCGGATACAGCTGATCACAGATTGTGGTAAAGGGCCAATCACAGTGGCCCTTTACCATGTGAACAGCTGTGTCCAATCCCAGCTGATCAAAAGTAAGCAAAAACTTACCGGTTATCAGCATTTCTTTCCTCGTGTGCTGTCACAGCAGAAGGAGAGGAGGGCCGGTAACCGGCAAGTATGACAGGGGGCCTGTACACAGATAGATAATCAGGGCACTGATCATCAGTGTTCTGATTATCAATGCAGCCCCATCAGTGAGAAAAATTAGTTATTTGCAAAATTTTATAACAGAGAAAAAAAAAAAATTTCAAGCATTTATAGTCTTTTTTTTCATTTGTTTAGCAAAAAATAATAACCCAGTGTCGATTAACCACTTAAGGACCCATTCACTCCGATATACGTCGGCAGAATGGCACGGCTGGGCACATCCACGTACATGGCTCTTAAAGCCCAGCTGTGCGGGCGCGTGCACGCAACCCGGTCCGAAGCTCCGTGGCCGCGGGACTCGCGGACCCGATCGCCGCTGGAGTCCCGCGATCAGTCCCCGGAGCTGAAGAAAAGGGAGAGCTGTGTGTAAACCACAATCGATGACGTCACACCTACAGCCACACCCCCTACAGTTAGAAACACAAACGAGGTCATACATAACCCCATCAGTGCCCCCTGTGGTTAACTCCCAAACTGCAACTGTCATTTTCACAGTAAACAATGCATTTTAAATGCATTTTTTTGCTGTGAAAATGACAATGGTCCCAAAAATGTGTCAAAATTTTCCCTAAGTCTCCACCACAATGTCGCAGTGATGAAAAAAAATCACTGATCGCCGCCATTAGTAGTAAAACATTTTTGTTTTATAAAAATGCAATAAAACTATCCCCTTTTTTGTAAAAGCTATACATTTTGCGCAAACCAATAGATAAACGCTTATTGCGATATTTTTTTTTTTACCAAAAATAGGTAGAAGAAAACGTATCGGCCTAAAATGAGGAAAAAAAAATGTTTTATATATTTTTGGGGGATATTGATGATAGAAAAAAGTAAAAAATATTGATTTTTTTTCAAAATTGTCCCTCTATTTTTGTTTATAGTGCAACAAAAAAAACGCAGAGGTGATCAAATACCACCAAAATAAAGCTCTATTTGTGGGAAAAAAAGGACGCTAATTTTGTTTGGGAGCCACGTCGCACAACCACGCAATTGTCAGTTAAAGCGACGCAGTGCCGAATCGCAAAAACTGGCCGGGTCCTTTAGCTGCCTAAAGGTCCGGGTCTTAAGTGGTTAAATGCCAAAATAAAACTTGATCTCAAAAGAAAGGATAAAACATTTTTTGTACAGTGTTGCATGACTGCGCAATTGTCATTCAAATTCTGACAGCGCTGAAAGCTGAAAATTGGCCTGGGAAGGAAGGGGGTGAAAGTGGCGTGTGCTGAAGTGGAAGCGGAGGTCCACCCGATTTTTTTTTATTTTAAAAGCCAGCAGCTACAAATACTGCAGCTGCTGACTTTTAAAAAAATGGACACTTACCTGTCCAGAGCGCCCGCGATGTCAGCAGACGAGGCTGAGCAAACGCTCGGTCCTCGGCAGCTTTCGCCGCCATCCTCGGTGAGGGAATCAGGAAGTGAAGCCTTGCGGCTTCACTGCCCGATTCCCTACTGCGCATGAGGATCGCGGCGCGCCGTTACTGGTCCCCGCTCTCTCCTGGGAACATCGTTTCCCAGAAGACAGCGGGGAGGGGGTGACGTAAAGGGGCTAGACTCCCACGGTACTCAGAACCCGGAAGTGGTGCAAATACCTGTCTTAGACAGGTATCTGCACCCCCCTCCCCCCTGAAATGTGCCAAATGTGACACCGAAGGGGGGGGGGGATCCAAAAAGCGGAGGTTCACTTTTTGTGTGAACCTCCGCCTTAATGATCCTGGATCACCTCTGGCAAACAAGCACTGCAAAAATCTATGTTCATGTTCTTACCTAGAGAGCAGAGGTGGCGCTTCTAGTGACATCCTTAGCGGTGACCTCTTAGGAAATGCAACAGAGATCAATTGGGAAGGGATCATTGTAGCCGACTTCCCACCTCACAGAGCTTGGCCAGAAGAGATGGTTGATCATGGTTGGGGATATCTACAGACATTTGGATGTTCTTTGATCCAGCAATAGACCACAAGATCAGGGGACATATTTGCAGATTACAAGCAACTTTAGTTGTATCAACCTGCATCTGTACTGGTAGAATTAGGTAAGCTTTTATTTTTTTCAATGAATGGTAATTTAGTAAGAATCTTCGTAAGATATCACACTCTGGCAACTGTTTAAGTGCAGGAATCAACGTTCAATTTATAATTGCCCATTTTGAAATTTCACCACCAATCCAACTGTTCCATCAGAGAGAAGGAGCCAAGTTCTCTCAAGAGTATTGCCAGGAACTCGCCCCCCAGCCCAAGTCATTCAGATGGCATTGTCCAGCACCAGCTCTCTCTCCGGCATAGATGTAGCAGGCATTGGCTTTTACGGATTGCTGGGGGGTGGACTTACCTCTGGGTCACATCTTTTGCTAGAATAATCACACACAGTTTCATTAAAAATCTTGTATACGGCCTCATTAGATGTGGAGAGGAAGCTGTGTGAGCGAGTCAAGGATGAAAATAATTTGAGATTGTGTTTTTCTGCTAAAAGTCACAATTTAGTTCCATACGGTGCAATGTGAAGTGGTGTCATCAGCTTAAAAGTACGACTATTACTTTCTAGATAAAAAAAACAACAACTTTCAAGACAGATTATATAATTAAAATGTGAGCACCTAGAGGTTACATACCTTGTAGCAGCTTCATGACTATCCTGGAAGACCTTAAAGATTTTTGTCTTTTCATCTTAATGCATACTTAATGAAGATCCCCAACCTTCCTCCCACCGTGACCCAGTCACTGTTATTTTTTTTTGGGCTGTTCAAAAGGGCGAAAAATCCCCCCGGCCTTTTCCCTTCTGTTCCTACACCTGCTTTTGGTGATCGGTTTTAGGGGCTTCCGACTTCCTTTGAGGTCGAAACTTCCTCTTAGACTGTTCCCCACATTTCTTTTTAATGGGAAACGCCTTCTTTTTGTCCGATCCAAGACAGACTCCAAAACCAGGTCCAAACAGCAAATCCCCAGTGAGGAATTCCACAGAGCTTTACCTTGGACGCACTGTCCCCCTGCCATGTTTTAAGCCACAAGGCTCTCCTTGCTGAATTGGTCAGGGCTGCGGATCTTGCGGACAAGCGCACAGATTCTGCTGAAGCGTCCGCAAGGTAAGCCACCCCTTTGAGCAGCATGGAAAAAGGAGAGAATAGTCTCCTTCGCTGTTCCTGCTTCAATATGTGTCTTTGAGTAAGGCTCCATTCACATCTAGGCGGACGAAATCGCAGCGTTTTGTCGCCGCAAATCGCGGTACAAATAGCGGCGTTTTGTACCGCGATTTGCGGCGACAAAACGCCGGTATTGTCCGCCCAGATGTGCCCCAGAATGACCCCCTCTATGAGAGATTCTTCCCATCTCCTAGCCGAAACGCCGAAAGACGCCTGAAAAAAAGGTTCGGGACCTTTTTTCAGGCGATAGGCGTCAGGCGTTCGGCGTGGAGATGTGAACCATCTCCATAGAGGGACATGTATTTCCAGCCCTCTGGCGGCAGCGGCGTAGCGGTACAGGCGTAAAAACGCCTAGATGTGAATGCGGTCTAAGCCAGTACTCCATATTGCGGGCCACCACAGTGGCTGCCATAGCAGGTTTAAGGTTCCCCTATGACGAGTCCCAGGATTTCTTCAGGAGTGAATCCATCCTTTTATCCATGGGGGTCAGAAAGCACCCCCAAGGTTTCCTTTCAGGATCTTGCCATTCTTTCTTGATGGCATCGACCAAAACATCATGGACCGGGAACACCCTCTTTTGTTCCCCCAAGCCCCTGTACATCTGATCGTGCAGTGACAACGCCTTCTTTTCTTCCTGAACTCCTAAAGTGGTGTGGATAGCTCCCAAGAGATCATCCACCTCCTCAAGGGAAAGTTTGTGCTGCAAGGTTTTTGTGGACTCCCCGTCCACCCCCTCTGTATCCGATTCTCCCTTAGAATCTGAAACGACGATGTCTGCTTCTTCCTCAATTTCCTCTCTGGAACCTTCCGGCTTCTCACCACTACTAGGGAGAACCGCCGTTAGGTTGGGAGTAACACCTTGCTGTGCTGGTGGAGGGTTGCTCTGGGGCTGGGGCAACTGGAAACTAGAAAACAGTGCCTGAAAGGATTGAAAAGTGCACGAAAGCTCTTTAACAGCCGCCCCGCCAGATCCACACCCTGCTCTGCTGTCTGCTCTCTTACTAGCCCCTCAATACACTCCCTACAGAGTGCCTTGGCCCAGGAATCCCCCATTGTGGTTCTGCATACGGGACACTTCTTAGACCCATGGGGCGATTTACTCTTAGCTTTCTGAAACAAAGAGAGAGAGGCAGCGGCATAATCTAGGGCCCACCAGCGCTATTACCAAGG
Source organism: Rana temporaria (assembly GCF_905171775.1). Lineage (NCBI taxonomy): Eukaryota > Metazoa > Chordata > Amphibia > Anura > Ranidae > Rana > Rana temporaria. The sequence continues at coordinate 440,143,254 of NC_053491.1, forward strand.
ATCAGCAGGAGTGCCACCCCCCAGGACCAACTACCACCAGGGTCCCAGACTCACTCCTCTCTACACTGACCACCAGGAAGGGAACAACACATGTGGAGCTAACGGGGAACAGGTAAGGGAACACCACCTCAGGGTTCCACTTACCCTAGAGTGGCTGGTGCCGTTATCCCCAGGAGCTGCCTTTGAAGCCTCTGCCTCCGACATTTCCCGTTGAGGACGAGTGGTCACTGGCCTCCACGTGCTGACCGTACCAGCTATAGGAAAGTCCGCACCAGCCGAACGCCTGGTCCGTTTTCTAGGCCACGTCCGGAACCGGAAGACACGGCCCCGAGTGAAGAGCCCGCCCCCAACCGGACTTGACATCGCCCGTCATCCACGCTGGCTGCTAATGCAGGGGGGACCTGGAACACTTCCCACAGCGCCCCCCTGGGTGGAAGAAACACATACCTCCTAGCTTTCTTCTTTCCCCAAGAGACGCTGGGATGCGCAGCATGCGACCGCACAGGTAAACTGGCTCCCTAGCCGACCCAGCCACAATCTAAACAAAGGAGGGAGAGAGATCCCCCAGAGCTCCTCCTGGCCTCCCTCTCAGAAAAGCACTGCCTCAGCCTCCCCAGCTCCATAGCGGTGTCTCCCCACCGGAAGAAACACTATAACTGAGGGGCTGGTGGGAGGATGAGGCTTAAATCTTGTAATGGAAGGTGGTGTTTCCTGAGAGGGGAGCCGGGATCTCTCTATGGTGGCTGTCCTGAAAGACGGACTAGGGAAATCCTCACTCACGGTACATTTGCTGAGTGCAGCTAGGGCTTGCATGCCTTGTGGAAACTACTCGTCACTCCTCCCGTTTCTCCATGGCTGTCTAAAATTAATGACATTGAACACATGGATTGCCTTACAGCTTTTTTCTACCATAGGGAGGAAAGGGTGCGTCACATGTGGTATTAATGGTCAATCTTTTTCTATTCTACTGCTTATCAGGATCTGCAGGACCAACAAGGGTCCTGCCTAGAGCTCTTTGGCATGGCCGACAACTATCAAGCCAACTATTCCTTGCTGGTTTGGGCTACCTCTTTTTTTTCTCATCACCTTTGTTTTCCTTCTCACGATTCTATGAAAATCTTAGTGGGGGTTCAGGTGTCTGGCAGACAGCTAGCTTGGGAGTCTTACCCATTGCCGTTGAGGGATCCTCCATGTTCTCTAAATATTATTTTATTGCTGTGGGTTGTCAGTTTTATGAACCTTCCTTGAGTTGCTGTACTTTTGACTCATATCTGTCTACGCAGTTTGTAAACCCCTGTCAGTAAGTAAATGAGCCGAATCTGACTTCCATCATCCAGTCATATGCAAGTAAAAATGCTTTTTTTTTCCCCTTACACATGATGGGGTATTCTTTGCAAAGTCAAGCTTTACCTAAATTTACGTGCAGAACGCAACTGCACTTTGCAAAGTACACAGTCTACTTGTTCTTAGTAAATCAAACTCTATATCTCTGACTAATCATATTTTGCTGCAGGTGTTCTGACTCCACGAACGATTTACAGGGATTTACTAAAACTGGAGAGTGCAAAATCTGGTGCAGCTCTGCATAGAAACCAATCAGCTTCCAGGTTTTATTGTCAAAGCTCAATTGAACAAGGTGAAGCAAGAAGCTGGTTGGTTACCATGCACAGATGCACCATATTTTGAGTGTGCCAGTTGTGCTAAAGGAGAAGTACAAAGCACTGTTGGCTGTACTTCTGCTGTGGATCACAGGAGTGCAGTTCGCTCTGAAGCCCGCTGTCGGGTGACATCATAGAGCCTGTCCAGGTTGGGTAAAAGATCTAGAACCGTGGACTGGCACCTGGCTCAGCCACTCAGCGGGCCGCTGAGAGCCTGAGTCAGCCCATCCTACCCCCTCCACAGCCAAGAGCTCCAGTAAGGGGGGGCAGAGCAGACAGCGGTGGCTTACAGTCACCAGCTCTCTGCTCACGGAGCACTGAGAACCGAGAGATCAGTAGTGTTTGATCTCTCAGTTCTTGCCCTTAGAGCCGGCGGGGGACCGATGCTGCATCCATCTAAACAAGTAGGATTCTTTAAGAAAACAAAGTTCTTTCAAATCTCCTCCTATGAAACCCAACACGCAAGTCACAGCAAAAGTTACTCTACAAGCAACAGCAATATCAAACTTGTGGAAGGGGCAAATATACATAAACTGGAGAATCTTGCTATTGGAGTTGCCAAAATGTAAGGAGGGAGCTAGTATCTCAATCCAATGCTGCCCATCCAAAGCTGGAAAAAGTTGGCCTTTAGACGCAATACGATCATTATATGAAAATCTTAGTGGGGGTTCAGGTGTCTGGCAGACAGCTAGCTTTGGAGTCTTACCCACTGCTGTTGAGGGATCCTCCATGTTCTCTAAATATTATTTATTGCTGGGTTCTCTGTTTTATGAACCTTCCTTGAGTTGCTGTACTTTTGACTCATACCTGTGTACGCAGTGCAACTGGCAACTGGATTTTCATATGGGTCAAAAATAGGATCTTCTCTAACGTGTATACCAAATAGAAGGGCGTCTGTGGACCAGGCGTTGGGTTGTCTGCCAGGATCTCAAGGGAGCTTACACTGGATGTCACTTGTATAAACAGGAATTCTGCATACCGAGATGCAAAATAATCCAACTTTAATATACCTAGTAAGAACAAATCCTACTTTGACATGTTTTTTAGCCAGGCACAGCGACTGCTTTGGCGCAGAAGGCATGCCAGCACCTGAGATGGTTGTGGATCTTTCCTGGTGCGGCATGTGAAATACTTTCCAATGAATGTGAGCTGTTATGGTGAAGAGTGGGGTGTGACGATGGTGCGGGATGAGGAAGGATACACTGCAGTGATGGCCCAATAGGCGATGCAGAGACACACCAGCAGGAAGGTGACAAGAGGGAAAAGCAGGGAACACATCACATGACCGACCGCCCTGAGGAGAGAGAAGGAGCAGAATCAGGATACAATACACATTCTAATGCCCACATTGATGTCTACTTTATTATTACCACTACTCATTTATAAGCACCGACACTTTTCTGCATCCCTCCACAGTGAACACGGAACCGGTTACATTGTTTTACCAACCACCCCTGCTCACCTGCTGGCTTCTTTAATGAGTGCAATGGCAATCATAATCCTTTTCCTGAGAAAGATGAGGATCAGAATAATAACCACCTCCATGATGCATAGAATAATCACTGTACAAAGAGGAGAAGAAGTGCAGGATTAGAGATGTCCCAGAATACACACAGAAATGGCACATGGGACCCATCCCTCCCATCTCTGTAGCCCATCTCCCCCTCCACCCTAGAGTGCCATCCACCTAACACCAAAATAATCTGTACCCACAGTATGTCAGCCTCTCCCTGTACTAAACAGAGTGCCAGCACCCCACCAACCTAAATTGTACCCACACAGTGCCGGCCCCCCACCAACCTAACCAGTACCCACACCACCCATCACCAACCCGTACCCACACAGTTCCAGCCCCTTATACCAACCCAACCAGTAACCACCCCTTCCACCAACCTACCAGTACCCACACAGTGCCAACCCCCACATCAACCTAACTAGTACCCACACAGTGCCAGCCCCTCCTATCACCAAACTAACCAGTACCCACACAGTGCCAGCCCCCCTCCAACCTAACCAGTACCCACACCTACGACCACCAACCCAACCAGTACCCACACAGTGCCAGCCCCTCCTACCACCAAACTAACCAGTACCCACACAGTGCCGGCCCCCCACCAACCTAACCAGTACCCACACCACCCATCACCAACCCGTACCCACACAGTTCCAGCCCCTCCTACCAAACTAACCAGTACCTACACAGTGCCAGCCCCCCACCAACCCAACCAGTACCCACCCCTTCTTCCACCAACCTACCAGTACCCACACAGTGCCAACCCCCACATCAACCTAACTAGTACCCACACAGTGCCAGCCCCTCCTACCACCAAACTAACCAGTACCCACACAGTGCCAGCCCCCCTCCAACCTAACCAGTACCCACACCTCCTACCACCAACCCAACCAGTACCCACACAGTTCCAGACCCTCCTACCACCAAACTAACCAGTACCCACACAGTGCCAGCCCCCCTCCAGCCAAACCAGTACCCACACCTCCTACCACCAACCTAACCAGTACCCACACAGCGCCAGCCCCTCCTACCACCAACCTAACCAGCACCCACAGTGTGTCAGCCTCTCTTACCAACATAGCCTGTACTAAACACCATGCCAGCCCCAACATAATGCCAGCCCCACCTACCACCAACCTAACCAGTACCAACATAGTGCCAGCCCCCACCAACCTAACCAGTACCCACACCTCCTACCACCAACCCAACCAGTACCCAGACACTCCTACCGCCAAACTAACCAGTACCCACCGAGTGGCAGCCCCCCACCAATCCGACCAGTGTGCCAGCCCCCCCTACAACCAATCCAACCAGTACCCACAGTGTGCCAGCTTCCCCCACCACCAACCTAACTAGTACCCACACAGTGCCAGCGCCTCCCATCTCCACCATACCTGTACACAGTGCCAGCACCTCATCCACAAACACAACCTGTACCCACACAATTCCAGACTAATCTCCCACCAATGTAATATGGATATACACACTGCATCAAAACCTTTCAACACTACTATTGCTTATACACAAATAGCCAGCTCCTTTTATCATCCAGCGCCTCCCACTTATTTCCATTACATAGCCTGTAGACTCACTGAATGCCAGCCATGTCTGCCTCAGGTGTAGGTAGACCCGGAAATCAGTCTGAAACCCAATGTCCTTTAGGCTCACATCCGATCCAGATGCATCCTTCAACCGAGCATACTCCATGTAGCAGTGGAATATTCCTGCAAAAGACAAACATCAGCAGATTCTCCATAACTGGTTCAACTACATTTACAGGGTACAAAACACAACTCAGGCACAAGGAATCCACAGCACAATCCGTTCTGATTCAACTCTACAGACAGTGCTTCAGTGCGGTATAGAAATACCATGCTCACGCTCCCTACTGAATGGAGAGCACTAGCTCTGACTCAGGAAGGAGCTTATTGGACCTCTGCAGAGAGGCCGCTACTTCTACACATAAAGCAAGGGTCTCTCTGCCATGTGCTGGTGGGAGACAGACTTTTCTACTTAAAGAAAGCCTTCTGCTGTAATTATGTGATCGTCTAAAGTTTTGGACCCATTTTTGGAGATCCTGGCATGCTGGTGACATTAGTTTAGCTATACACGGTTCCAGCCGGTGGTCGCTTCAGCCCCCATTTATAATTACAGCCATCTCTACAGGAATGTGTGCTTTGGGAAGATTGCATTGAGACTGGGCTGTAATCTAAGGACATTTTTGGTAAGTGTGCTCAAATCTGCCTCACCATCATGTGAACTAATGAAATGGCGTGCGCCACTTTTATTCATTTCAGCGCAACAAACACTTTCCTAAAAGTGGCTGAAAAGAAGGTGGGTGCTGCAGTGGCCGACGGCTGGTGACCAGAACAAGGGATGTGTCACCACCACACCATGAAACTCCATTAACCACTTAAGCCCCGGACCAATATGCAGCTAAATGCCCAGAGGTGTTTTTACAATTTGGCACTGCGCTGCTTTAACTGGTAATTGCGCGGTCATGCAATGTTGTACCGAAACAAAATTTGCGTCCTTTTCTTCCCACATATAGAGCTCTCTTTTGGTGGTATTTGATCACCTCTGCGGTTTTTATTTTTTGTGCTATAAACAAAAATAGAGCGACAATTTTGAAAAAAATTCAATATTCTTTACTTTTTTCTATAATAAATATCCCCCAAAAATATATATAAACATTTTTTTCCCCCTCAGTTTAGGCCGATACGTATTCTTCTACATATTTTTGGTAAAAAAAAAAAAAAAATCGCAATAAGCGTTTATCGGTTGGTTTGCGCAAAATTTATAGAGTTTACAAAATAGGGGATAGTTTTATTGCATTTTTATTAAATTTTTTTTTTTTTACTACTAATGGCGGCGATCAGCGATTTTTTTTCGTGACTGCGACATTATGGCGGACACTTTGGACCATTTTGACACATTTTTGGGACCATTGTCATTTTCACAGCAAAAAATGCATTTTAATTGCATTGTTTATTGTGAAAATGACAGTTGCAGTTTGGGAGTTAACCACAGGGGGCGCTGAAGGAGTTATGTTTCACCTAGTGTGTGTTTACAACTGTAGGGGGGTGTGGCTGTAGGTCTGACGTCATCGATCGAGTCTCCCTATAAAAGGGATGACACGATCAATGCAGCCACCACAGTGAAGCACGGGGAAGCCGTGTTTACATACGGCTCTCCCCGTTCTTCAGCTCCGGGGAGCGATCACAAGGGGGCGGCTAGAAACGAATAGCCGCCCCCTCGTCCCGGATCGCTCCCCAACGATTTCCGACCGTCGCATGTACCGGGGGGGGGGGGGGGGTCCCGATCGGACCCCCGACCCACGTCTAGGCAGCGACGTGCGGGCATGTCGTTCTGCCTGTCCGTGCCCTTTTGCCGACGTATATGTACATGCGGCGGTCGTTAAGCGGTTAACAGTCCAGCTTGATCACATCACACCAAAGAATAATGACATTTTGGAGCCACACGGGACCCTCACATGCTTGATGAAGTACTCCTGTGTGGCTCCAAAACGTCGCTATCCTTTGGTGTAATGCACTCAATGTAGCATTGGACCCCATTTTTGAGTTTACTGATGTGCTGGCGACACATCCCTCATCCCTCATCCCTGACTTGTTTTAATTTGTCGCAGGGAGCAAATGTATTTACTGTAGCCAATTTTAACTTAGAGTTCAGTTAGGCCATTTAAATAAATTAAAAAAGACACAGAAAAATGGGCACATCACTGCACTTTACCAAAGAAAAAAAAAAGGGGGGGGGGCATACTCACCATATCCCATGACTGCAATCACCAAGACAATCATCACCCACACCATAATCCCAGCCAGAAACCTCAGCAAGACCACAAATAATAAACTGATCAACATGGCAATGATAAGACCTCTGCGGAGGAAAACAAAGAAATGTGTAGTGGTTTTGGGCATCCATTTATACGAGAAAGACAAAAAAATAAATAAAATACACACATTATAATACCCTCTTTTTAGTACCCTAGTATATGTAGGAATGTGCGTTAGGGACCTTGTTGTAAGGTCCCTAAGGTTGTAAGCTTCTTGAGGGTAGGGACACATGTGAATGTAAAATGTAATGCATGTAAAGCCCTGCGTAAATTGAAGTACCTGAAATAATAATAAGGTATATTCTTTGAGAGGGTAAAGGTGTTCTTACATGATTATCCAGTACCAGGACACAGTGTAATCCTCAAAGATCTTCATAGCCACCTGCCGGGCCTCCAGCACCACGTTGGCCTTCCTGTACAGAACAGATCATCACTTATGAATACACAATGCAATACAGTATAGGTAAAGATCGGGGTTGTATTGAGACATCAAAATACACACACACACACACACACACACACGAATAATAATCTCTTTTATACAATCGCCGTCCATTTTGTCATGCAGTTATATTTAGTATAATATACCTTTTAACTGCATAAAACAGAGAAATATTTTTACATTTACTAAAAACTATAATGATTCCAAAGCCTCTCGAAATTCCCGTCAGCCCTGCCCTTTATAGATCTTGTGCCAACTTAGCCTCAATGTTCAGATGTGGGGTTCAAAATCGGGAAACAAAATTACCACAATTTGCAGATTTGTAGGCTTGGTGCCGCCCCATCTACTGCCAATGTCCAGAGCCACCAAAGTTCAGTATATTTTTAAAAAATCACAACTCCAGCCATTTTTAAAATTTTTTTAGGAGTTCCTAAGAAATTAAAGCGGAGCTCCGCTGAAAAAAAAAATATTAAAAGCCAGCAGCTACAAATACTGCAGCTGCTGACTTTTAATATTAGGACACTTACCTGTCCTGGAGTCCAGCGCCGTCCGCAGCAGAGGACGAGCGATCGCTCGTCACTCTGCTGCCCCCCCCCGCCATCCTCGGTGAGGGAACCAGGAAGTGAAGCGCTCCGGCTTCACTGCCCGGTTCCCTACGGCGCATGCGCGACTCGCGCTACGCCTGCCGATTGGCTCCCGCTGTTTACTGGGAGCCGAGTGTTCCCAGAACACAACAAGGTGGGGGGGGGGTACGGGAGGTGACATCATGCCCGCAGTCTGCCCCAGACTGTGTGGCCGGAAGTGGGTGCAAATACCTGTCTTTAGACAGGTATCTACACCCCCTGAAAGGTGTCAAATGAGACACCGGAGGGGGGGGGGGGGTTCCGATCAGCGGGAGTTCTACTTTAGGGTGGAGCTCCGCTTTAAGGGCAGAGACAATAAAAATCTAAAATAAAATCCATTTTTGTTTGGGTTTGGCTGAAAAAAGAAACACAACATCTGAGATATGTTCGGAGGCATACTGACACTACTTACATGTCACTTGCCATTGTTCCGCTCTAATAAGTAACATTGGTCTGCCATACATAAATCAACTTTTTTTGATCAATGACAGTGCAGAGCAAAGCCTAACAGATACATAAATCTGTAGCACTGACCCTGAAATTCTTAAAGAATACAGGAGATGTTCTATTTTTTTAACCGATAAGTCATTTATAGAGAAGTCATACTTAAGCAGAAAAGGGAGAAACTGTAGTGTTCTTGGGGACTAAAGGAATAATTATGTTATGAAAGATTTACACATGCAGAAAGCATTGTGAGGACACAAAAGAAGTGCCAGGACAGAACGGCTGCCCGGGTGGTTAGACCATTAGGGCTGGTTGGGTCTGTACTTACTTGGCTCCTTCCACCAGGTCAGACACATTGCGTCGTTTGTCACCTTTTCCATCATCAAATGTTGTTTCATTGCCAACAGTAATCACTCCTTTCTTAATATTAATAGCTGGGAAGCACCTCCTGGTGACTGCAGAACCAAACATAATACATTAGACTTAGTGCATCCTACATCGACTTTAAACTTCAGTCTCATTTCTGAGAACATTCAAACATAAATGAAAAAGGGTACAAAAGTGTCCTTACCAGGAGGGAGCTATGTGACATGGAGTCTGTCCCTCCCATCACAGGGTGACACCACCCAGGAGGAACTGTGTGACATGGAGTCTGTCCCTCCCACCACAGGGTGACAGTATGTAACATGGCATCATCCTCCCAACAACAGGGTGACACCACCCAGGAGGAACTGTGTGACATGGAGTCTGTCCCTCCCACCACAGGGTGATAGTATGTAACATGGCATCGTCCTCCCAACAACAGGGTGACAGTATGTAACATGGCATCATCCTCCCAACAACAGGGTGACACCACCCAGGAGGAACTGTGTGACATGGAGTCTGTCCCTCCCACCACAGGGTGACAGTATGTAACATGGCATCGTCCTCCCAACAACAGGGTGACACCACCCAGGAGGAACTGTGTGACATGGAGTCTGTCCCTCCCACCACAGGGTGATAGTATGTGACATGGCATCATCCTTCCAACAACAGGGTGACACCACCCAGGAGAAGCTATATGGCTAGGAGTATGTTCTTCCCATCACAGGGTGACACCACCCAGGAGGAGCTATGTGACATGGCATCGTCCTCCCAACCGCAGGGTGACACTACCCAGGAGAAGCTATATGGCTAGGAGTATGTTCTTCCCATCACAGGGTGACACCACCCAGGAGGAGCTATGTGACATGGCATCGTCCTCCCAACCGCAGGGTGACACTACCCAGGAGAAGCTATATGGCTAGGAGTATGTTCTTCCCACCACAGGGAGACACCTCCCAGGAGGAGCTATGTGACATGGCATCATCCTTCCAACAACAGGATGACACCACCCAGGAGAAGCTATATGGCTAGGAGTATGTTCTTCCCACCAAAGGGAGACACCACCCAAGAGGAGCTATGCGACATGGAGTATGTCCTTTCCACCACAGGGTGACACTACCCAGGAGAAGCTATGTGACATGGAGTCTGTGCCTCCAACCAGAAGGTAGCACAGTATTGGAATTAAGAGTTGTCCTTCCCATCCACTATCCAAAAAAATAATTGAAATCAAAAATAACCTTTTTTTATAAAATTGTAGTATTATAATTGAATGTACTTTCTATGTTTCTCTTTTTAAGTGGATATCAGGGAAAAAAGATCAACACATCTCTGCAATACATGTAAATTTCCCCATGTTGTCTTATGCTGTACATAAAGAAAGATGCCCATTGATCTGCCAGAAGTCCAGTGTGCACTGAAATCCCAGGCTATGTTGTAAGACATAGGTGCTCAATCTGTGGCCCTCCAGCTGTTGCAAAACTACAAGTCGCATCATGCTTCTGCCATTGGGAGTCATGCCTGTAACGGTCAGTGGCTTGCAATGCATTATGGGACTTGCACAACAACTGGAGGGCCACAGGTTGAGCACTTATGCTGTAAGACTAACAGATGTCCGTTTTATCTTCTACAGAACAACTCTCCCTTATTTTGCAGAGGTAAAAAAAAAAAAAAAAAAAAATAAGAAGTTGTGCTCTGCAGTCCAGCCTAGGATAGACAAGAAGGGCTAACAGCTTTGCCTGAGATTTCAGTACAGCAAAGACACCGTTTTGTCAGCTCAAAACAGGAAAATAAAAGCTCCCTGGATTTCTGGCAGGATACACAGGCAGTTTTCTGCAGGCACAACACTGTGGGGTAGATTCACGTAGATCAGCGTTTCTTTTGTGCCGTATTCTTAAAAGAAAGTTGCGGCGGCGTAGCGTAAATAGGCCGGCGTAAGCCCGCCTAATTCAAATAGTAAAGAGGTGGGCGTGTGTTATGTAAATTAGGCTTGACCCGACATGATTGACATTTTTCCCGAACGGCGCATGCGCCGTCCGTGGAATTTCCCAGTGTGCATTGCTCCAAAGTACGCCGCAAGGACGTCATTGGTTTCGACGTGAACGTAAATGACGTCCAGCCACATTCACGGACGAATTACACAAAAGACGTAAAAAATTCAAAATTCGACGCGGGAACGACGGCCATACTTAACATTGGTACGCCGCACTTACGCCACCATATAGCAGGGGTAACTATACGCCGGGAAAAGCCCAACGTAAACGGCGTAAATGTACTGCGTCGGCCGGGCGTACGTTCGGGAATTCGCATATCTTGCTGATTTACATATTTCGACGCGTAAATCAGCATACACGCCCCTAGCGGTCAGAGGAAAAATGCAGTTACAATCCGACGGCGTAAGAGACTTACGCCGGTCGGATCTAATAGAAATCTATGCGCAACTGATTCTATGAATCAGGCGCATAGATACGACCGGCTGGACTCAGAGATACGACGCCGTATCTTGTCTGTGAATCTACCCCAGTGAAACTAGCATGTATATCAGAGATGTACTGCATATGTGTTTTTTATTTTTTCCTGTTTGTTGTCAATCTCCAAAGCTTATGATCAGTACTCACATGGTTTGCTTGGAGTGATCATGGCCGGACAATCTTGATCTCTCAGCACCTCCACTGGGCTCTGAAACATTATACAAATGCATTACATTTTCAGCAACACAAAATCACACACAGCAACTTCCAACAGGGAGAAAAAGCGGAAACAGATTTATTTTTAGTTTGATAAGGTTGTACAGTGCGTTGTAATCAAACAAAATAATTGTATTGCATTGCGTTAATGCACATTCATTATTGCATTTTGTAAACCGCGTGTTAAAGAGGAACAGCGTTAATGCAGCCCATTCATTTTGGATCAGTTTACAGCACACATTAACCACTTCAGCCCCAGAAGAATTTACCCCCTTCCTGACCAGAGCACTTTTTGCGATATGGCACTGCGTCCTTTTAACTGACAATTACGGTCATGCGATGTTGCACACAAACAACATGGACGTCCTTTTTTCCGCCACAAATAGAGCTTTCCTTTGGTAGTATTTGATTACCTCTGCTTTTTTTTTTATAGCGCAAAAGAGACAATTTTGAAAAATAAATATTTTTTTTTACTTTTTGCTATACTAAATAATACCCCCCCCCCCCAAAAAAATATTATATACAAAAAATATATTTCTCAGTTAAAGAGGAGTTCCACCTAAAAATTTAACTTCCTCTTAACCCACTCCTCGCCCCCTTACATGCCACATTTGGCATGTCATTTTTTTGGGGGGGGAGTGGGGGCTTCAGGAAAAGGGGACTTCCTGTCTCACTTCCTCCTTCCGCCGAGGGGCTGGAAAGGCGATTAGCTTAATTGCCTTTTCACAGCCCCTCCCTGTAGGCGAGCGCCTGTCCAATCGGACGGCGCCACGCCGCTCGCGCATGCGCAGTGGGTGCCCGGCCGTGAAGCCAAAAGCTGTCACGGCCGGGTGCCCACAGTGACAATGAAGACGCCGGCCAGAGAGAGGAGCGGAGCCCCGGCCGGCGCGTCGCTGGAACGCTGGAGCAGGTAAGTGTCAGTTTATTAAAAGCCAGCAGCTACACTTTTTGTAGCTGCTGACTTTTAATAAACTTAAAAAATGGGCGGAAAACCCGTTTAAGGCCGATATGTATTCTTCTTCATATTTTTGTTAAGAAAAAAATTAAATAATAATATATATATATATATATATAGCGTATATTGATTAGTTTGCGCAAAAGTTATATAGCTGGATTCACGTAGACGTGCCTAACGTTAGGCAGGTGTAGCGTATCTCATATACGCTACGCCGCCATAAGTTAGAGAGGCAAGTGCTGTATTCACAAAGCACTTGCGTCCTAAGTTACGGCAGCGTAGCGCAAATGTGCCGGCCTAAGCGCGCCTAATTCAAATTGTGAAGAGGTGGGCGTGTTTTATGCTAATGAATCGTGACCCGACGTGATTAACGTTTTGAACGAACGGCGCATGCGCCGTCCGTGGACATATCCCAGTGCGCATGCTCCAAATTACACGACAAAGACTTATTGGTTTTGACGTGAAGGTAAATTACGCCCAGCCCCATTCACGGACGACTTACGCAAACAACGTAAAAATTTAAAAATTCTACGCAGTTCCGACGTCCATACTTAACATTGGCTGCGCCATCTTTTGGTGGAACAACTTTAGGCCTGAAAACACCTTACGTAAACGGCATATCTTTACTGCGACGGGCAAGCGTACATTCGTGAATAGGCGTATCTCGCTGATTTACGCATTCTAGGCGTAAATCAGCATACACGCCCCTAGTGGCCGGCCTAAATAGACAGCTAAGATACGACGGCGCCCGCGGTCGTATCTTGGCTAGATTTAAGTGTATCTCAATTTGCGAATACACTTAAATTTACGACGGTGCAGATTCAGAGTTACGCCCTCGTATCTACTGATACGCCGGCGTAACTCTCTCTGAATCTGGCCAATAGCGTTTATAAAAATAGGGAATAGATTTATAGCATTTTTTTAATAATTTTTTTTCATTACTTCGACATTAAGGTGGACACATCAGACACTTTTGACACTATTTTGGGACCATTGTCATTTATACAGCGATCAGTGCTATAAAAATGCCTTGTTTACATAGGCATCTCCCCGTTCTGCAGTTCCATGACACGATCGCGGGACACCGGTGGACATCGAATCTGTGAGTCCCACAGTCGCGGGCACGCGCGTGTCTACCAAGCACCGAGTTAAAGGGGACGTACCTGTACGCCCATTTGCATAGCCGTGCCATTGTGCGGATGTATATCGCAGTGCGCTGGTCGGCAAGCGGTTAATGAGCCGAATATTGGCGCCTTCCCATTCAAAATGACTGCCAGTGAAACCAGCTTGTTGCAACTCACCACCGTAAAGGAAGATTGGCGTATGGAATGGATAGCAGATTGAAAATCTTAGAGACTGCTAGTAGGCAATGTTGGGTTTCTCATCACTAGTTTGTGATGGCATGCTCCAAAATATAAGTGTTCCAAATTTTGAATAAAAAGAAAAAATAATGCTTTTATTAATGCATCTGTGCCCAGGAAAACTGGAAATCTTGTTTTGTTGGGAAGTGCAGGGGCAGAGGTTTCTTTTAGGGCCACCTAATGAAATTTGCTCAGCAGGAGGATAGAAACATGCAAAGATTTTTCATGATCATTGTTCTTGTTTTTCTCCTTTTTGGTTTCATGTCAAAAAGCAACATAATGTAAACGCAATCATCACAGTAACACTCAGCTCAAAAGACCGGCCATCCAAAATCCAGAACCAATGTAAAGCTCAACTCCAAGAAAACCAAATCCTCCCATGTAGTGGGGCTGTGCCCGCACTACAGGGGTGAATGACCCATTTAGGTATAGGAGACTTGGCAAAGCAGCTTTACTTGCCTGATTCTCCTCTGCATTGCTAGACCAGTCCCTGCAGTCTCTTCTCCCCTATGGTCCGGCAGGCCAAGATCCCTTGACGTCAGGTCCGGTACAAGGGGTGGGCAGAAGGGCCGGGTGCCCTGGGCGGGACCATTTACTGGAGGAAGGGGGGGCGCAGTAGAGGCCACGCTACAGGTCGCCTGTCCTGGGGCGGCGGGGCTGCAGGCGCGCTCCCACCTACTCATCTTGTTTGTCACACAGTGCCGGTCTCCTGACCGGCGCTGTGTGTCAAGGAGCCGAGTCTGCGTGTGTGTTCGGCGGTGCCGATCCCGCCCCCCTAGACCAGCTCATGTGGTAGCAGATTGAAGTAATGCTCCGCCTATCACACGAGCCGGTCTAGGGGGGTGGGACCCGTGCCGCCGAACACAGACACAGACCCAGCAATGTAACAGTGCTGCTGCTGCAGGAGATGTGTGATCCAGCCAGGGCAGGCTATGGTGAGTCTGACTGTAGTCATAGGCAAAGTGAGGTGAAATTATGGACACAGAGAGGCTGCAATGGGCACAGTAAGGCTGCTATTATTGGTCACATGGAGGCTGTATTTATGGACACAGGGAGGCTGCGATGGGCACAGTAAGGCTGCTATTTTTGATCACAGGGAGGCTGTATTGATGGACACAGAGAGGCTGCGATGGGCATCTTCGCCCTGGGCACCGGGTGACCTTGTCCCGGCACTGCTTGACGTCATCTAGGCCAATGGAGGTACCACAGCCCTGCACTGAACACAAGAACGCTGAGGAACAGTCCACCAACAGAGCATGGGAGGAGTGCCCTCTGCCAGGGGAGTGGAGGATCAGGTATATAAAATGATTTCCTAGTCCCTAGCATAAACAGGCTGTTATTCCTTGTAGTGCAGGTGCCGCCCCACTGCAAGGCAGGATATTTAGGTTTACTGGAGTTCAACTTTTAAGCTGAATGCTGGGCTGGCTGCAATAAAAAAAAAAAAAAAAACACCCCTTTGCAATGCCGCACCCCACACTGAAAGGATTACATGCGCATTATGTCTATGGGCGTCAGAATATGGAGAAATACTTATTTCATACTCCAGTAGGTTCCCTCCATTAAAACCAGTGGTGGCTGGTGCTCAGTATTTTGGGGACGGACAGACGGGGAGTCTCTTGCCACCTTCCCATTGATGATCGCCCAGGCCTCCCTCCCCCTATAGGGAAGGCTGGGAGAGGGCACAGGATGGGGGGTGAATAAGGAAGCATAACTGATCGGAGAAGCTGAGTGACCCAATCACTGACAGCTCTCCCACCAGCAGATCCGCAATACACACAGACCAGTCTGACCAGGAGCCATCCGTCCAAGTCATCACACTGATCACCGATACATTGGAATCAGATCACTAGAACATCATCTTTTCTTACAAACAAACCATCCTATCCCATGGCAGGATCAGAGTCATGTAAAAAGATGGGGGGGGAAACTAGAGGTATGTATACAGATGAGTAGTCAGAGGAGCTCTCCATCACTCCTCTCCCCCAGGACTCCGGTGCAGTGACCTTGCGCATCATTTATGACAGTCCACTCACTTTATCACCTGTTCCATCACTCCTCTCCCCCAGGACTCCGGTGCAGTGACCTTGCGCATCATTTATGACAGTCCACTCACTTTATCACCTGCTCCATCACTCCTCTTCCCCAGGACTCCAGTGCAGCGACAGTCTGCTCACTCCACGCACACCATCCACATCCTCCAGAATAAGTGAAGTCAATCTCTGAACACAGCAACCCCAGCAGTGGCCGGGCTTCCCTTGCGTCTCCTCCTCGGCATCACAGCAGCCGCGCGTCTCCTCCGTCCTTCTCCTAGGCCAATAGGATCTCTTCTACTTTCGGCCAATCAGGAAACGGATCTCAAGATCTGCTTCCTGATTCGCCGGGAGGGGAATCAGTGTGACAATAGTGAATATTCATTTGCTATTGTCACACAACTGGGTGGGCTCGGACTGGCAACTGATCCGTGTGGCCGGTAAGGAACCAACCGGGTCAAACACCAGTAATTTATATGGGAATGGAGAACTGCCAGAGCACTTTACCGCTTCAACAGCTGTCCATTCCCAGCTGCAGTAAGGGGTACGGTGGTACACGGTTCAGCTCAAGCACAGCTTCAACACCCCCCGCTGCCAGTTTGCGGAAAAATGGTCTTCCACAAAATCGGTACCTGGTTTTTAAAAAGGTTTAGGACCACTGCACTAGAGGGAGGATAGCCCTGCATTTGAGGACGCCGGGGGACCTCCACTGGACCAAAGCTTCAGGGAGGAGAGGTGAGCACAGCAGCATGCTGGGACAGAGAGTCCTGCTTCTCTGCCTCTAGATATAAACGTGCATTGAACTCTTGCAGTAAGGGGGACACCACTGCAAAGGGTTTTTTGTTTAGACCACAGTTCAGTTTTAAAGTGACCTGGTCTCACAAAAATAAACCAAACCTATCCTGTAAAACAGGGATATGCAATTAGCGGACCTCCAGCTGTTGCAGAACTACAAGTCCCATGAGGCATAGCAAGACTCCGACAGTCACAAGCGTGACACCCAGAGGCAGAGGCATGATGGGACTTGTAGTTGTGCAACAGCTGGGGGTCCGCTAATTGCATATCCCTGCTGTAAAAGAATAGGTTTCATCCTTACCTTGTCCTGTAGTGATGTAGTGGCTGGTGGGAGAAGCCAAGACCCCCAGCAAGAGGACAAGCTGCTACAAAACCTGAAAATGCCAGATAGCTGTGGTAGATGACACTACTTTAGGGAATACAGTGGTGTCGTCTCTTCATCCCAGCCTGCCGTGAAAGCAGCAGACTTATCAAGTCATCTCTCTGCTCTCTTCTCCCACCAGCAAGTTCCTTGCCAGTACAATTTTATGAAGCACACCTGATTGGCTCCCAGTGCTACACCTCCCTCTCCTAGTAGTACTGCTGTATAGGAGATTGCAAGAGGCGGAAACCAAGTCAAGTTTACAAAGTGACTTTCATTTGTGTATTATATTTTCATGGGCTTCCGCTTTATAAATGGAATCACCTTGGAGAAGTCGTTGAAGCCATATCTGCAGAAATTCTTGTAGTAGTCAAAGTTTTGCTGGGTTGTTGCAACAGTGAGGTACGTGAGAAAACGGTCCGGACATTTCTCCACACAGATCTGTCAAAAGAACCAAAATCCAAGTTATTTGCCATGAAGTCACTCAGGGGTATAGGCCAACATACCGTATATACCTACATGTATAGAGGGAGCGTGATTGGGCAGAGTTTAAAGTTATACTCCAGGATTAAAAAATATTTTCTAAAAATTACAAGATGCACGTCTATTCTTACTTAAATCTTACAGATCTGTGCAAGATTCCAATGTGAAGTGTTGGCTCTGTGCAGGAGCTCCTGTAATAAAGACTGGTCACTGCTGATCTCTCTCGTTGTGCAGGGTGACTGGTCTTGTCTCCTCCCCTTCCTGTAGTTTTCTGTGGGCAGCCTTTAGTGGGTGGAGCCTGCTGGGCCCCTCCCACAGCTCTGCTCAGGTTATGTACAGCACAACAATGATCATGTCCCCACCACTTTCACAAGGTAATATCTAAACAAAAAAAAAGACACTCTAATATATATATATATATATATATATATATATATATATATATATATATATATATATATATATATATATATATATATATATATATATATATATATATATATATATATATATATATATATATATATTGTTAAATTCAGAGTGCTGAAATGCTCATCTTGCAACATCTTCATTTTCTTGGAAATTAAAAATAATTTCCAATGGTTGTGTAAAAGGAAAAAAAAAAGGAGTTGCTATGGACGGGTTGCAACCTGTCCATAGCAACCAGTTTGCAGTGAGGCGGAGTAATCTATGAGTAAGCAGTGGCCTCTCTGCAGGAATCTGAAACAGCCCACCCTCCCCCCCCACTGAGTCAGAGTTATGAAAATACACAATTCAAATTTCAGCCGATTTCTACTGAATCCGAAGAAATTTAAGCGATGGGAAGACTGACCTGGCTGGAAAATGATCAGCTGAACAGTTATAGCTAGATTCAGGTAGAGTTAGGTCGGCGTATCAGTAGATACACCGACCCAACTCAGAATCTGCGCCGACCTAAGTTTAAGTGTATTCTCAAATAGAGATACGCTTAAACATATCTAAGATACGACGTCCTATCTTAGGTTGCAATATTGAGGCTGGCCCGCTAGGTGGCGCTTCCATTGCGGTCGGCGTAGAATATGTAAATCAGTAGATACGCCTATTCACGAACGTATGCCCGGCCGCCGCAGTACATTTACGCCGTTTACGTAACGCATTACAGGCCTAAAGTTATTCCATCAAATAGATGGAATAGTAATGTTAACCACTTAACCACCAGCCGCCGTCATAACGGCGGCAAGGTGGTTGCTTAACTGGGGGTCGCCGTTATTTAACGGCGCCCACCAGAAGCAGTAATGCGCGCCGCCTCGGGCGCGCACACTGAAAAAAAAGAAATTCTGTGCGCGCCGGGTCTATGAGACCCGGCGCTACACAGATCTCGGTAACTGACCGACAACAGCGGTCTTTTACCATGTGATCGCGCAGTCCAATGACGGCACGATCACAGGTAAACAAACCGGCGTCATTTGATGACGCCGGTTCCTCCCTCCTCTCGCTGTACCGATCGGTACAGTGTGAGAGGAGAGCGCGGATGGCAGCAGCAGTGTGGGATGGATCTGTGACTATTGCAGCCATCCCTGCATTAACCCCTGCAATACTGTGCAATACTCTGCCTTCCCTGTGCAATACTCTGCATTAACCCCCTGAGATACTCTTCCTTCCCTGTGCAATACTCTGCATTAACCCCTGCAATACTCTGCCTTCCCTGCGCAATACTCTGCAATGCTCTGCCTTCCCTGCGCAATTACTCTGCAATACCCCCTGCGCAATAATCTGCAATACCCCCCGCGCAATACTCTGCAATACCCCCCGCGCAATACTCTGCAATACCCCCCGCGCAATACTCTGCAATACCCCCCGCGCAATACTCTGCAATACCCCAACACCAATACTCTGCAATACCCCAACACCAATACTCTGCAATACCCCAACACCAATACTCTGCAATACCCCAACACCAATACTCTGCAATACCCCAACACCAATACTTTGCAATACCCCGGCCAATACTCTGCAATACCCAGAAAATACTCTGGGGAAAAAAATGTGTTTTAACCACTTCCCGCCCACGTCATATGAGGTCCTTGACTTTGTGCAGGGATATCTAAATGATGCCTGCAGCTACAGGCATCATTCAGATATCATTTTTTTCAGCCAGCGATTCCCTACACCATAAGAACGATCATGGCGGCTGTTCCGCCTCTTGATCGTTCTTACGGGAGGCAAAAGTGGACGTCCCCACTCCCTTCGCCCTCCGGTGCTTCTTCTGACTCACCGCTGCGATCGAAGCCCGGATCGTTTTTTTTTTTTTTTTTTTTTTCAGGCTTCCCAGCCTAGAGGTGAGATGTGGGGTCTTATTGACCCCATATCTCACTGTAAAGAGGACCTGTCATGCTATATTCCTATTACAAGGGATGTTTCCATTCCTTGTAATTGGAATAAAAGTGATCAAAACATTTATTTTTGGGGAAAAACGTGTCAAACTAAAATAAATAAAGTAAAATGAACAATAAAAATAAAAAATAAATATTTAAAGCGCCCCTGTTCCCGCGTGCTCGTATACAGAAGCGAATGTGTACGTAAGTCCCGCCCACATATGAAAACGGTGTTCAAACCACACATGTGGGGTATCGCTGCGAACGTTAGAGCGAGAGAAATCATTTTGGCCCCAGACCTCCTCTGTAACTAAAAACATGTAACCAGTAAAAACATTTAAAACGTCGCCTATGGGGATTTTTAAATAGCGAAGTTTGGCGCCATTCCACAAGCGTGTGCAATATTGAAGGGCGACATGTTGGGTATCTATTTACTCGGCGTAACTTCATCTTTCATATTATGCAAAAACATTGGGCTAACTTTAATGTTTTTTTTTTTAAAAAGCACAAAACTGTTTTATTTCCCAAAAAAATGCGTTGGAAAAATTGCTGTGCAAATACCATGCGCGATAAAAAGTTGCAACGACCGCCATTGTATTCTCTAGGGTCTTTGCTAAAAAAGCATATATAATGTTTTGGGGTTCTATGTAATTTTCTAGCAAATAAATGATGATTTTTACATGTAGGAGAGGAATGTCAGAATTGGTCTCGGTGCTCCAGAACGCCTGATGGTGCTCCCTGCATGTCGGGCCTCTGTATGTGGCCACGCTGTGTAAAAGTCGCACACATGTGGTATCGCCATACTCGGGAGGAATAGCAGAATGTGTTTTGGGGTGTAATTTGTGGTATGAATATGCTGTGTGCGAGAAATAACCTGCTAATATGAAACTTTTGTGGAAAAAAAATAAAAATAAAAAAAACCTTGATTTTGCAAAGAATTGTGGGAAAAAATTACAACTTCAAAAAACTCACCATGCCTCTTTCTAAATACCTTGGAATGTCTTCTTTCCAAAAAGGGGTCATTTAGGGGGTATTTGTACTTTTCTGGCATGTTAGGGTCTCAAGAAATGAGAAAGGCCGTCAGTACTTCAGATGTGATCAAATTGATAAATTTTCAGTAATTGGTACCATAGCTTGTAGACCCTATAACTTTCACCCAGACTAAATAATAACCCAATTTTTTTTTTTTTTTAACCAAAGATATGTAGCAGTATACATTTTAGACAAATTTATGAAGAAAAATTCATTTTTTGCAAAATGTTATAATAGAAATGAAAAAAAATTCATTTTTTTACAAAATTTTCGTTCTTTTTTCATTATTAGCGGAAAAAATAAAAACCGCAGAGGTGATCAAATACCACCAAAAGAAAGCTCTATTTGTGGGAAAAAAAGGACAAAAATTTCATTTGGTTACAGTGTTGTATGACTGAGTTATTGTCATTCAAAATGTGAGAGCACCGAAAGCTGAAAATTGGTCTGGTTATTAAGGGTGTTTAAGTGCCCAGTTGTCAAGTGGTTAAAGTATGGCCGCCGTTCCCGCGTCGAAATTCGAAATTTTTACGTCGTTTGCGTAAGTCGTCCGTGAATAGGGATTTACGTCCACGTCGAAATCAATAGGCCACGTCGAAATCAATAGGCCCGTGCGGCGGACGTAGCCGCAATGCACACTGGGAGATGTAGGCGCACGTGCAGTTGAAAAAAAAACGTCAATCACGTCGGGTAAAGCCTCATTATCATAAAACACGCCCCCTTAGACAAATTTGAATTGGGGCCCTTACGCCCGCTCGCTTTAGGCCACGCCGCCGTAACTTAGCAGGCAAGTACATTGTGAATCATGTACTTGCCTCGCTAACTTACGGCGGCGTAGCTTAAATGCCTTAAGCTACGCCGCCTTAAAGTTGCGGCCATGTATGTGAATCTAGCTATTAGTGTTTGGATATTGAGGCAGCTGCGGTTACTGCGGCTATTTACAATAGCCGTCAGTGGAGATTTCTCAGTCCACACGGTTTAGGGTGGATGGAGACATTTAGATTTATCTCGGTCAGCCTGCATGGAAAGCTTTAGCTTTGCTCTTCTTGCTCTGACTGCAGCTACCCTTGGAGTGTCTTGTTATTATATAAGCAGGAAAAGAGGCAGGTTCCGATCAGATATAACCAGCATGTTTACGTTCTAGCTGAATAGATTTAGAAAAACTTTAGACAAGCAGACAACATGCCAAGTCAGTCATGTGAGCACGTGAACCGTAACCACACGTGACGCCCCAGGCTCTGCCATACACCCAGCCACCACACACACACACACAACTTACCTGCGGCGTTGGACACTGGAACTCCAGGAGGATCAGGGGGCTGGCACACTTCATGATGTTGAAGTAGAACAAGAATGGCTTTTTTCTGTAGGTGGAATAAAATAATAGATCCGTTTAGAAAATTTAAATGGACAACATTTTATAAAAAAAAAATTCTGACTTATGACCCCTCCCAGTCCTGACAGTTGACACTGCCCACCGTGTACCCAAAGGGCCTGGCGGAAGAGGAAAGCCCGGCAGCGGTGCGGGGGAGGTATGATCATCAGATGTCGGCAGGTCAGGGAGGACGATCAGTGCGGATTACAGGAACGATGCCCTGTGTGCGCGTCTCACTCCAGCAACTGGATCCGGTGGGAGGGAAGGAACTGGCTTTCAGCTGCTGCAGGGAGAGCAGCACAGTGAACTGTTCCTGCAATTGGCACCCTGACATGCAGCATTGATACCCCCTGTGTAATTGCCGCGAAACGAGAAGCGGGGGGGGGGCCCTTAAAAAAAAAAAAAAAGAGAAGAAAAATATAAATGTGTGTATATATATTATATATATATATATAAATATATAAATATTTAAAAAGCGGGGATGGCCATCCGGGGCCTTGGGGACCTCTGGGCCCTTTAATAAAAAAAAAAAAATATATATATATATATATATATATATATATATATATATATATATATATATATATAATATATATATTTTTAAAAAGGGGGGTTGCCATCTGGGATCCTGGGCCCTATATATATATATATATATATATATATATATATATATATATATATATATATATATATATATATATATATATATACACACACATACACACACAAATTATTATTTTTTATAAAAAGAAATAAAAAAAAAAGGGGGTTTGCCATCCGGGACCTCTGGGCCCTTTAATAAAAAAAAAAGGGGGAGTTTACATCCGGGGCCCTGGGGACATATATATATATAAATAAATAAATAAAATAAAATGGGGACCTCCGGACCCCTAAAAAAGAAAAAAAAAACATAAATTGACCCTTTAATAAAAAAGAATATAATAATAATTGTTTTTAATATAAAAAAATATATATTTTTTTAATATATTTTTCTTTTTTATTAAAGGGTCAATTTATGTATTTTTTTTTATATAAAAATATATATAAGGGGGGGGGGGGGGGGGTTTCCTTCTGGGGCCCTGTGGAACTCCGGACCTCTTAAAAAAAAAAAAAAAAAAATTGTCCCTTTAATAAAAAATAAAATAAATATTTTTTTTTTTTTATAAAAAAATAAACAAACAAAGGGGGTTGCCATCTGGGGCCCTGTGGACCTCCGGGCCCCTTACAGGTGTACTGCCTGTACCCCCCTGATGACGGCCCTGCCCCCCATAAATAATACCCCCATCAAAGCATGCAGCCCAGGAGATGGGGAGAGGGTTGGATGAGCGAGAGCCGCCTTGGCTTTAAATATATTTTGATAAGACATTTTACAAGCTTTAAGTTATTGTGCTAAATAAAAAACTTTGTAGGTTGGCTACTTGATGGAGTTGCCATTGCTAAGGGCAATAACTTTGTCTGTGGCTTAGAAGGGTTTGTTAAGGCAGTGCCAACCCCACTGCTAGTATAACCTGAATGCCATTCAAAATTCATCCTCTTTTGATAAAAAAACAAATAAAACATTTTCATCCGCTAAAAACCTTATTTATTCTCCCCGCTCAGAGCTCTCCCCCGTGACTGCCCGTCTCTCTCCTTCTGAAGGGGGGCCAAATCACACAGCACAAGCACTGTGCTGTATAATATGCTTTTAGGCAGTGGTCTCCAAACTGCGGCCCGGGGGCCAGATGCGGCCCTTTGCTTGCTTTTATCCGGCCCTTGGGGCACTATTTCATCCACCGATACCAACAAGGGGGCATCGTTTATCCTACGGACACCAACAATGGGGTCCAATGACACCAACCATGGGTCACAATTCCTCACAATGACACCAATGATAGGGGACAATTCCTCACAATGACACCAACAACGGGGCACAGTTTTTCCTCAAGGACACCAACAATGGGACCCAATGACGGGGCACAATTACTCCCACTGAAACAAACAATGGGGCGTTAATTTTTCCCACTGATGTCGGGACCTTTTCGACTCCCACTGACCACTGTCCGGCCCTCGTAAACTCTGAAGCACAGTAAACTGGCCCTTTGCTTACAAAGTTTGGAGACCCCTGCTTTAAGGGAACATGACCCAGTATTTCTTGTTTTTTGTTAGGGTAACAAATGCTTTAAAGAGAAATTGCAGTAAGGTACCAGCCCCCCCACCTGTACTATAGCAATGTCCTCAATCCAGATACTCGCCTACCTAGCGGATCCAACAATATCAAGATGAAACTGGCCACGCCACCGTCACAGCCCATGACCTGCACCACCATCTTTGGTCTCGGCATCAATGGGTGACTCTTCATGGTTCAGGTAGCCTGGCCCCTGATGTGTGCCAGGTCTACCCCCCTCCAGCTTGTGTGAATGAAAAGGAAACATCCTGGGATAGGTGACGTACCTATCCCAGGAGGCTTTGCAAGGCATTCTTGCCTACAGCGACAGCCTAGGTGGCCCCGATTTTGTATGCAGAGGGGGGCATCCAGGAGCTGAAGTTCTGCTTTTAACTACTGACCTAACCATGCATGCCCTCTGATGATATCATCTTTTCAGTACCAGCCTATGGACTTATATTATGGCATATATAAATAAAGCACAACCATCATGTAAAGCAAATATGGCTGCCCCTCATATTTTTATCAGTACAAATATAATACAGGAAGAAAATTAGGGAAATACATACATTTAAGAGACTATATACATTTAAATACAGTATAGATTAGTATTAAAGGGACTGTGTTGCTAGGTGGAAAGAGTGAAACCATCAGCCCACCATAAAAGAACAGCAATACTCACCTCCCTGGCAGCTAAAGAGACAACTCTGTGACCCAAGAGCTCCAGGTGCCAACACTTCCACATGTGTTGGATAGTTTGTCTCTTGCTGGGCGAAGTGCTTTTACCTGCAGACCCTACAGGACACAGGAGAGTGGTGGTGCATCCATAAAGGGCGCCGACCCCTCTCTCCTGCTGTCCCTCTATCACAATCATCAGCAATGCATGAATCTATCTACGGTCGCCGCTGGCACCCTCTATTCAGGTGCCCGGCCCCTTGTCGGGCGCAGGGCACCTGAATTAAAGCAGCTGTTTTTTTTTCTCCGAAGCACCCGATTAGAGCCATAGGCTCCAATAGGCATCCAAAACAGAGAACCGCAGTAAGGATGAGCTCCAGCGTGTTTGCATAGTACATGTGCAGAGTCCGCCAGGAAGGGAGCACGGCGCTGTGCTAATCACAACCAGGGAGACATTTCCCGATGCTCGGCTGCAGAGATCAGGGCATGTCTCCCTGGCTGTGATTAGCACAACGTCGTGCAGACTTCCAGGCGGGCTCTGCACATGTACTATGCGAACACGCTGGAGCTCATCCTTAAACAGCAGGCGTTCGCTGTTCACTCAGCTGTGTGTTAGGAAAACAATTAATTCGCTTTCCTAACACTGAACCGCTTCTCAGCCAATCAGGTGCTCGGGTCTGTGTTACCTGTCACCCGATTGGCCGAAACGACAGGCGCTGTGATTGGAGGCCACCTATCAGGCGTCCAATCATAGCAGAGGATGGGAAGAGATCGAGGTGCATGGAGGACACAGCCGCCGTGATCCGATGCCCCACCGAGACAAGATAGGTGCCGGGCGGGGGGGGGGGGGGGGTGCACACTGGCAGCAGTGGATGGGCACAGTAGTGGCAATTGATGAGCACAGTGTCAGAAATTGATGGGCACAGAGGCTGCGTTTGAGTTTTTTTTTCAGTTTGTTTGCGCCCCCCAAAAAAAAAAGTTTTGGAGCACTAGCGCGCAACTGCACAGGAATAGGAGGTCAATACTGACCTGCAACTGTAACCGGACACACCTAGAAGTGCAGAATAGCAGCGGCATACAGAGCTATTCCAGACAGCCAAATAGAGAATATTCCTCTCCGTCTATAAGAGGGGGGCTGCTGGTTTAGCCCTTTCCCACTTGGCAATAGGGTCCATCTGAAGGCAAGCATAGCAGTAAAAGTTCCAATACTGTATATGCTCAATCAGGGCCGATCTGCCCTATAGGCTCACTATGCAAGCCGCTTAGGGCCCCCCAAAGCTGCGGAGGGCCCCCCAAATTACTAGAGGCCCCGCCTGGTGAGAAGTCATTTTTGGCCCCCTCACCCCGCTTCTCAACAACTCGCTGGCTGCATGGGAGAAGAGGCAAGAAGTCAGCGACCCCCGCTTCTCATTTTAATGTAAGATGTAATTTCCGACAGCAGAACACCCCCTCCCCCCGCTTCTCAACTTTAATGTGACATGTCATTCTGCTTAGGGCCCCAGGGAGGTCAGGGTCGGCACTGTGCTCAATGAACACACACTAGATTTTCCCTATAAAGATTCGGAATTTTGGAGGAATGCTAGTTAACCAGCTGTTTGTAATGGATTGACCACTTACTCATTAGGGGTTCCAACTTGACCGCAAAACTGCCCCTTGCTGTCAGTGGGGTATATAACCTTCCTCGGGTCTCCATAGGTCCAGGCTGCAAAATTAGAAATCATGGTGAAACAGACCATTGAGGAAACTCAGAATTCAGGTCATCAAAATGTATCTTAATGTAGAACTATGGTACCATGAATTAAAATAAGCCTGTGTTGCATCATTCATTATACATACATCTGCACTTACATTTAGTCCCCTGCAAAACTGAAAAAAAAAATTTTATAAAATAAAAAAAGTTCATCCTGCCGGTAAAGTTTCGAATAATAATGCAGCTTCCCAAGATGGAGTGGTAACAATGCTATTGCAACTTTCAAAAGGCATGCTGTGAATGGTAACTTTCACAGTTGCTTATACTCTCAACTGAAGCATCAAATGGCTGGTGTTATAACGGATCACATGTGCAGCATCATGGCAACTGCAGATCAGAGGCCAAGATGGCGGAAGCCGCCATCTTGGCCTCTGATCTGCAGTTGCCATGATGCTGCACATGTGATCCGTTATCTTGGCTGTAAAAAAAAACAAGGGTTTAGTTCCATTTTAACCACTTAAGGACCGCCTCCTGCACATATACGTCGGCAGAATGGCACAGCTGGGCACAAGCACGTACAGGTACATCCTCTTTAAGTGCCCAGCCGTGGGTCGCAGGCGCGCAGCACCGTGACCGCGGGACCCGATCGCCGCTGGAGTCCAGCGATCGGTCCCCGGAGCTGAAGAACGGGGAGAGCTGTGTGTAAACACACCTTCCCCGTTCTTCACTGTGGCGCCGTCATCGATCGTGTCATCCCTTTTATAGTACAATCAATAATATCACACCTACAGCCACACCCCCCTACAGTTAGAAACACAAATGAGGTCACACTTAACCCCTTCAGCGCCCCCTTGTGGTTAACTCCCAAATTGCAATTGTTATTTTCACAGTAAACAATGCATTTTTTGCTGTGAAAATGACAATGGTCCCAAAAATGTGTCAAAATTGTCCGAAGTGTCCGCCATAATGTAGCAGTCAAAAAAAAAAAAAAAAAAAAACACGCTGATCGCCGCCATTAGTAGTAAAAAAATAAAAAATTAATAAAAATGCAATAAAAACTATCCCCTATTTTGTAAACGCTATAAATTTTGCGCAAACCAATCGATAAACGCTTATTGCGTTTTTTTTTTTAACCAAAAATAGGTATAGCAAAAATTGTCACTCTATTTTTGTTTATAGCGCAAAAAATAAAAACTGCAGGAGGTGATCAAATACTACCAAAAGAAAGCTCTATTTGTGGGAAAAAAAGGACTCCAATTTTGTTTGGGAGCCACATCGTACGACCACGCAATTGTCAGTTAAAGCAACGCAGTGCCGAATCGCAAAAACTGGCCAGGTCCTTTAGCTGCCTAAAGGTCCGGGTCTTAAGTGGTTAAAGTGGTATAAGTAAACCCTCCTATCATCTTCAGCCAAGGAAGCCGCCATCTTGGGCTTGGTTTAATCATCAACTGCTATTATGCTGCACATGTGATCAGTTGGATGGTTTGACAGTTTCATTCCCAACACACATCAGGAATGTAACGTAAAAAAAATAAAAAAATCTATGAATTTACTTCTGCTTTATGGTAAACAAAAATAAAAATAAAAATTTGGGCCAATTGCTGTGACCAACCCCCCTTCTCCAATACATACCCGAGTCCTTTATCGATTCAGCACTGTGCACAGCTAGGCCTGGGGGTCTTCTATTCCCACTCCACTACAAGCGGCAAGAACCATGGGCTTCAACTGCTGTCAGCCATAATGTGAGAAGGATAGATATATATATATATATATATATATATATATATATATATATATATATATATATATATATATATATATAAATAAAATCACACAGTGAACCCTCGGATTGCAAGTAACGCGGTTAACAAGCGTTTCGCAATAGGAGTATTTATTATTATTATTATTTTTTTAATTCCTGACTCGGTGTTGTCTCGCAAAACAAGCAGGATTCAAGCGTGTGCAGTACCGCATTTGGCCAGAGGTGCGGAGGCGCTGGAGCCGAACGAAGCCATTTGGAAAAACTCCGTCCCCGAGCCTTTCCGAGTTCAGCTCAGCTGTCCAGAGTATTTCCGAGGCTCTCCGGCGCCCGATGCCCCCCCACCTCTGGTCACATGCGGTATTGCATGCCATAGAAGTCAATGCGGAACAAATTATTTTAGTTTCCATTGACATCTATGGGGAAACTCGCTTTGATATGCGAGTGCTTTGGATTCCAAGCATTCTCCTGGAATTGATTAGGCTCGTATGTCAAGGTTCCACTCTATATACATACACACCAAAAGTATTAGGACGCCTGCCTTTACACGCACATGAACTTTAATGGCATCCCAGTCTTAGTCTGTAGGGTTCAATATTGCGCTGGCCCACCCTTTCCAGCTATAACAGCTTCAACCCTTCTGGGAAGGCTCCACAAGGTTTAGGAGTGTCTATGGGAATGTTTCACCATTGTTCCAGAAGCACTGATGTTGGACGAGAAGCCTGTGCTCGAATTCATCGTAAAGGTGTTCCATCGGGTTGAGGTCAGGACTCTGTGCAGGCCAGTCAAGTTCCTCCACCCCACACTCGCTCATCCATGACCTGCACAGAGTCCTGACCTCAGCCCATGAGAACACCTTTGGGGTGAATTTGAGCAGAGACTGTGGGCACATTCAGATCTGTGCTGGTGATCAGACTTTATTAGCCGTTTTACATAACATAAATGTTTAGAGAAGAACTTGTTCAATTAAAAGTCGGTTAATCAGTGACACGCTTTACTAGCACTTTGCAGCTCAGATGATGCAAATCACACATCCTGCCTACCAACAAAGCTTTCCTACCACATCACATAAAAGCTGGCAGTAGACGGCATTGAGAAAATGAAACAACAGCACAATGTATAGAATACTCACCGACAATTCCCACAGCCACATAGGCAATAATGGCGAGTACTAGGAGAATACAGCAGATGACGTCCGTACAGCCTCTGCAACACAAAATAGAAAAGCGCTAAAAGTTACTGGACATCAAAAACGTACAGAATGTCCATCAATACAAAACTAGATCACCTCGATTTATTTCCCTCCACACTACAGCCTCTGCATGGAGCGCTGCCAAGTAATGTGGTCTCACTATTATTGCTGCGTTCTATGCAACATAGAAGTGGTGGAGACACTCCAGGTTCAAATTCCCCCCCCCCCCAAACTGAATGTATAGTATTTTTTTTAAAGGTTTTAAACCCCCCCCCCCCCCCCCCCAAAAAAAAAAAAAATAAAAAAAAAAGATCCTGGTCCCTTAAAGCAGATTAAACAGCACAGTGCTTGTGCTCTGTAATCTGCCCCTCTAAACAAAACAAAACAAAAAAAAAGTCTGATCCTGACACCTCCTGTGTCGCCCCCTATGCACTGACCACAAAAAAACAAACAAAAAAAAAAAAAAATATATATATATATATATATCAGGGCTGCCGAGCCCGTGGTCAGCGTACGTCCCTCATTCATCCGCAGCCCTGCTCTCCTCTCCTCTCATCTCTTCCCCTCCTCCCTGCCTGTCAGATCTGTGTCTCTGCCCCCACCCCCGCCGCCATTAGTACAAATAAAAAAAAGTTTATATATGGTCACTGCCAGCCCATCTATCATAGGCATAGCACACTGCAGTAGTCTTTTCTAAAAAAAAAAAAAAAAAAAAAAACGAGGCTTGTAAATAATGATTTAGTGTGATCTTCAGGCCGGTCACGTGACTCTCGGAAGGTTTCCAGGGCTACTGTAGGAGGAGCTGAGCAGCCATGTGACCTCCCCAGCGGGCGTCAGAGTGCGATCCCAGTCCCTCCTGCAGTAGCCGTCTATCGGAGATGTACAGCAGCCGCGAGACACATGGCCGGCCTAAAAAAAAACAAACAAAAAAAAAACACACACACACACACCACATGGTATTTACAAGCCAAGGTTTTTATAAAAGACCCCCACACAACAATAGACCCCACCCCAGCGACAATAGATCCCTCAAAACGAAATAACACCTCTCCCTCAACAGTATACCTCCCTAGCAACAATTGACCCCATGGCAAAAAAACAACCACACATCACCAGCAACAATAGACCCCCCCTGCAAAAAAGCGGTTTGTATGTAGGACTGTGACATAGGGACCTTGGATTGTGAGCTCCTTTGAGGGCAGGGACTGATATGAATGTATAATATAAAAATAGAATATATATATATATATATATATATATATATATATATATATATATATATATATATATATTAAATAATTTATTTATTTTATTATTATTTATTACACACACATTATATATATAGCTGAATAAATTGATGGCGCTATATAAGCACCTGAAATTAATGAATGAATACCAAAACGACAACCTCGGGGACATTGTTTCCTAAAAGGCTTTTTTCCTCTGTATGGTTTCTGCTCCCAATACAAGTCTTCCAGCTCTTTTATTTATGAGTATGAATTGCATCCTACCACATCTAATGGACGGTCTGTACCGCAGTACATTACAATCACCTGGGGGATGCTCAGCAATGGTAATATTCACGGATAAGCCTTGTACTGGAAAATAGACAGACACAGTGCAGAGCAGAAATTGTGCAGACATTTTGAAAATAAGATCTCCAGGTTAGAAAATCGCTGTGGGAAAATTACATGGGAAATATCCAAAACAAGGAGGGGGGTAAAGAAAAAAAAAAAAAAAAAGAGAAGAATAAAATTAGAACCTCTCTGGAGGTTTTGATTGATGTAGGTGTCCCCACTTGGGAGATTAACCTCTAGCTGCCCACGTAATGCAGCAACAAAGAGGGCGGCCTTTAAAATGCCCACGAGGCGTACGCATGTGCCTATTGGCAGCAGAGGTTTCTGTGCGGAGAATGTGACCACTGTGCACTCCCAGCACTGAGACTGAGCTGTGAGACAGGTTCTCTTCTGCAGTAATGATCATGTGACCACTGACAGCCAGTCACAGTGATCAGACAGACCTTCCAAACCTCTGGGCCTAAAAGACCACTTAAACCGGACATGGGGGCTGCGAGCAAAGGGGTTAAAGGCGTTCATTTCCACATCGTATTCAATTATTTCTAACCTACTCCTATTACTCTGAATGACCTTGGAGTTGGCAAAACTATGTAAAGATCCCCACACATTCCCTTCCTAGAATTCTGAGACATGTAGTCATTACACCCTGTGAGGAGGCACTGCTGTGTCACACATTTCACAGAGCCGGTGTCTCATCAGATTGGCCGACCTGTCAGAATGTGCAACGGAAGTGACGTTTTGTCGCCGCCATCTTGCTACACCCCACGCTTCTCCACAGTAAGGATAGATTGAGAAGGTGGCAAGTGGACATATTGTTACACCCACCAGAGTTTTGCATTTTACACTTATTTTTACATCAGTAAACAGAGTTCATATAGGGAAATACAGTACTTAACACTCCATCTGATGGTTTAGATGTTGAATTTTAAAAGCAGCGGCAAGCCTGCGGATCTCACAGGTTCGCTAATCTGACAGACGTTCACGGCTTTTAAAATTCAACATCTGAACATTCACACAGAGTTCTAAAGTACTGCATTTCATTATATAAACTCACTTTACTGTTAAAAAAAAAAAGAAGAAGAAGTGTAAAATGCAAAACTCCAGTGGGTGTAACAAGATGTCCGCTTGCCCCCTTCTCAGTGTATCCTTACTGTGGATGAGTGTGGCGTGTAGCAAGAAGGGGAGCGACAAAACGTCACTTTCGTTACACATTCTGACGGGTCGTCTAATCTGACAAAACACCTGCCTTCTGACCTACAGAGGGGCTGAGAGAAGAAGGAGTTTCAGGAGGCGGATTCAGTACAGCAATCACTGCTTGCAGGCAGAAGGTACCATGGGATATGTAGTCCTTATACATTGAGAAGCTGGGAATCCAGGAAGTTGTAGAAAGACATGGCCAGTAAACAGTCAGAACTCACAATATAAGAGGAGATTTAGAACGTATGCTTCGGACTGTCAAATAGAACTTGTTTGGATTGTTATTACAGTGTTGATGGTATAAAATTGATGGTGTTGCGACCATAGAACTCTTCTAAAACTAGCCATACACTGTACATTTTCTCTCATTCAGCCTGCGGGCAATTACCCTATACATGCTAAACAGCGTGGATGGAGGAATCTCCGCTGCAAGCCATTATAGTCAGGCCGCCGTAGCGGTCCGAGTACCCAAACAGCGTCTGCATGTGATTGGATGCAGTCACTGTTTCTCCAATCATTTTTTTACCTGGCTCAGTCAATTTTTTTATATCAACTTGTCAGGCCGGGTTGTGCCAACAGAGCCTCCCGTGGCTCAAATATCTGTGGATTCAGAGGCATCTGACAAAATTTGAGCCATGTATGGCCATTGAACCCGCTCTTACAATGAACATTGTTACCAAGGTTGAAAATAATGGGAAAAACCCTATTTTTGTGGAGTTGGAATCTGCAGGGTGGATTTGATTTAAAGCAAGTCTATTTAAATCACTAGTAAAAAGGCTTGATTTAAAGTGTAAGTCCATGCAAAAACTAAAATCCCTCCATCTATAGACACCACCAAACACTAACCCTATAAACCCAGTGACGGAAGCTCCGCAGAGGACACCTCCGACAACGGCTGAGAAATGAATGAGTGACGTCACCCATAGACTTACTATGGGGCTTCCGTTGTTGGATGGGTCCTCTGCACCCGCCTCCACATCGAAGCCAAGCAGGAACAAAGATTGTCTCTGGACAGCCGCACTCTGAACAAATTGTAGCCTTTTATTGAAAGAAGGACAGCACTACAAGTCAAAGCAAAATAAAACCTGACTTCTGACGCGTTTCGCACTGAGAGGCTACATCTCCATTGCTGAATTACCTGTTGTGTATTGGGCCTTTGAAAGATGGGTCATACTTCTTTGGTTCACCTGTAATAGAAAATAAAATCAATAAATAAAAGTAAAACTAGCAAGCAATACAATATGTGAGTTTATTTTGCAACTCTGCTAAAAAGTCAGACAGTTCACTTGTTTTACTTTTGTCTAAATATTATGTAATGCACTGCA
Source organism: Rana temporaria (assembly GCF_905171775.1). Taxonomy (NCBI): domain Eukaryota; kingdom Metazoa; phylum Chordata; class Amphibia; order Anura; family Ranidae; genus Rana; species Rana temporaria. The sequence goes on from NC_053491.1 coordinate 440,177,135, forward strand.
GAAAGAATCCAGGAACAATTTACAGAGCCAATTGGAGAGCTTGCTAAATCCCGATGTGCCGTAAACCCACCCCTGAGCTTCCCCTATCAATAATTACATTGAAACTTTTAAAGGCAAGTTGTGTTTTCAGTATGCAGCCAAAGACTCAATTCATTTACTGGGATGCCAATTTAAACCTTGTCTTCCTCACTTTATCAGACACTCAGTTCTTGAAATACGTTTCTAAAACATGTAGATTTGGGAAGAGGAAGGGTTAGAAATATTATAATATCCTTCCTCCAAAAAAGAGCCGGAGGAGATCAGAATGGGAACTGTCAATATGCCACAAAGAGCATACACCAATAAAAAAAATTACAACATACATCATTAAAAGCTACAGATGATCGCTGCCATATGTATTTGTATATAATTTGTGCGTGTGCGCGCGTGTAGCTCCAGGATTGTCACGAAACGCGTTGATACATTGCACTCCGGGGCACTCAGGAGACAGTGATATCACCCTCTAATATCCAAGATAGTGGTACCAAATCCAAGGAATATTAAATTCAAAAGGGGAGGGGGGGGAGGGGGGGGAATGAATCCACCAATGCCCAAGAAAAATCAGAATATGAACTACAATAGAATCATCCAGCTATCTGAAGTGTTTGAGAAGCCCCGCTCAGCCTCAGTACTGACTATCGGATCCACAAGGTCTCTCAAAGGATTTTCATTAGTGCCTGTGGACCCAATGCCAAGTGCTGAGGCTGAGCGGGGCTTATCAAACACTTCAGATAGCTGGATGATGCCATTGTATAGATCCCCACCGACATCATATTCCTCAGGGTTGGTCCACCTTCAATACTAAATGGTGACATCACCGTCTCCTGAGCATGCGGATTAAAACCCCAGAATTTCTAAAGATAAGGTTTGTGTAATATTATATTATATATATATATATATATATATATATATATATATATATATATATATATATATATATACACATATACACACACACACACACACACACACACACACACCTCAAAATTTCAAGTCCTGAGCTACTAGCCAGGCCTTGCACCCGTAAACACGCCCTCGTAGATTATCTCATGGAATGACAATGTTTTATGCAGAATCAAGTTACAAAATTAAATATTACCAACAACAACTTTAACAAAATGGGACAGGGCACTGGGGGCAGACCAGAGGGACAGGGCACTGGGGGCAGACCAGAGGGACAGGGCACTGGGGGCAGACCAGAGGGACAGGGCACTGGGGGCAGACCAGAGGGACAGGGCACTGGGGGCAGACCAGAGGGACAGGGCACTAGAACTGAGTCTCTTCCCCATTCTCTTGCTGTCTCCTCTGCAACTCCCATCCATCCTCTCTATCTCTCTCTCTCCCATTCATCTCATCATCAGGAGCCTGTGTGTGCGGCTCCACGCTTGCATGTCCCCACTTCACACTTTTATTCAGGCTGGCAGAGAGGAGAGGAGCGCTGAGATCCACACAACTGCACAGCCATTGACACCATAGCACAGCGCACAGCACACATTGAGACCAGTCTGTTCACAGTGCTCAGGCTAAACTGTTGGACACTTACATAGAGCACAAGGAGAAGAAACCTGCACAAACTGGAAGGCTGCCGCTTTCATGTCAAGGCAACTTTCAGTGAGCGCTGCACCGGAGTGGTAATTTTTGCAATCCTCCACCTCACTCATTACTCATACTGTTAGGTCCCATGGCTTAATGAGAATTGTAAGTAGAGCACCTGTGTACTGCTCTGCCTGTGCGCAGCTCACCAGACTACTTTTCCCGAGCATGCACCTTTCCTCTTCGGCCGCCAATCTCGTCGGGACTCTAAGTGTAGGCACAGATTGGAGGAAGATTGGTCATGCAGCCCTGTCATCACTCACCCCCAGCTTAAATCCACTCGCCAAATGCTAGTAGGCGAGTGGAAATTTTGAGGGGTGTGTGTGTGTGTGTATATATATATATATATATATATATATATATATATATATATATATATATATATATATATATATATATATATATAAAAAAATTCATTACACACGCACACACATACTGTAAGGTTTTACACACATTTGTTTTATACAGTGTATGTGTAAGGTTTGCTATTTTTCTGCTTTGGGTACGAGGAGTCCTACGATCGATCGGGTAATCATGGACGCCATTTACGTTCACGTTAAAGCAAATGACGTCCTTGCGACGTCATTTGCCGCAATGCATGTCGGGAAAGTTTCCCGACAGAGCATGCGCACTACGTTCGGCGCGGGAACGCGCCTAATTGAAATGATCCACGCCCCCTACGGGATCATTTAAATTACGTGCGCTTACGCCGGCTATTTTTACGGAGCTACTGCTTCGTGAATGAAGTGTAGCGCAGGTAATTTTCGGAGGCGTAGCGTAAAAACGGTACGCTGCGCCTCCGTAAGAGGGCGCAAATGTACCTGAATCTAGGCCAGTGTCTATAATCATCCAATCAGATTGAAGATCCATGATTATCAATATTGTCTTTCTGATGAGACAATAACACAGAATGAGGTTTGTTGCCTGGAATGTAGAAATAATAAAATATTCTTATCAGGGGTCAAGTCCTGGGGAAAAAAGTGTGGGAACTCCCACCCAAGATCAGGGCTCAAGTCCTGCGGGAACGGAGTTCCTGCACTTTTTTCTCAGCAGGAACTCGGTTTGCAGGACTAGAGCAGCCGAGCCACCCGAGCCAATCCTTCACTAAGCGACGATGCCCAGCTCGAGTCACTGTCAGGGGCAGGTGAACCTTAGTAATCCTTTATGTTACCGGCCGCTTTCTGTATATAGATTCATTGGGTAGTGTGCGGGAATTCCATCACTTCCTTGATCGATGAATACATATACAGGAAGCGGCCAGTAGCATAAAGGATTACTAAGGTACAGTGGATCGGAAAAAAAAACAAACAAATGCGGTTTAGTAATTATGCATATGAGCGTATCATTTTTTTCTTTTGGGTGGGGGGAGTGGATCTTGGGTGGGAGTTCCCACACTTTTTTCCCCAGGACTTAACCCCTGCCCAAGATCCATTCCCCCACCAAAAAAATAAAAATGATACGCTCATATGTATAATTACTAAACCGCAAGTTCTTTCTAAATCCCGCGATAACTCGCGGCAGACCTCCGCAATGTCTCCTGGGAACAATGACAAAAGCTCCCAGGAGACATTGCGGCATCGATGAAGTGACGGAATACCTGCACACTACCCGATGAATCCATATACAGGAAGCGGCCAGTAAAATAAAGGATTACTAAGGTTCGCCTGCCCCTAACAGTGACTCGAGCTGGGCATCACCGCTTAGTGAGGGATTGGCTCAGCTGCTCTAGTCCTGCAAAGGGAACCGAGTTCCTGCTGTGAAAAAAGTGCAGGGACGCCGTTCCCACGTGTTCCCGCAGGACTTGAGCCCTGATTCTTATCATACACACATACCTGGACAGCGGTGGGACTTGGGTTGTCTCTCTCCGGGCACTTCTGTCTTGGTTGGAGTTACATTGGCGTAGATGGGCTGCTCAGCCATGGTGTCAGTGTGTCGGTGTATCAGCTTGGACTGTATATCTGTATTAAGGGGTGTCTCTGGTATACAGAGGTCTCTCTTCTGTAAAGGTCTCTCGTCTGTAGTTGGTTGGCTACAAGTCAATTCTGAGACAAACCAAAGACAAATCTGTCTAGTATTATAAGCCGGATGAACTTTTACCACTAACCACTGTATGTAGATGGAGGACATGAGAGGACCCGTGAGATCAGCTCATTGCACGATTTAGGGCAGGTCAGGTTGTGATTGAAAGGAAAGTGGGGTTACCCCTTTGTTTTGGGTGGTCTGGTCTGATATAGGAACAAGGGAGTATTGGCCTTGATTTTCCTATTAGACTGAATCATTTTAAATTCTTTTATATTACAAATTCTCGTTTGTGAGAGCACAGGAAACTTATGGCTTGCGGCTAAGCTGTTTTGCAGAATGTGTGAAACATTCTTTTCAAAGTGTGAAGTACTGGCTAAAATTTTATAGACATATAGATTTTATTAACAAAGCTTATTAATTAGTGTGAGACAATGGTGAGATGAGTAATATCTCTGAGCTAATTGTGTATTTTAAAGGGGAGTTCCACCCACAATTTCACTTTTTAAATATAAATACCCCTGTAATACACAAGCTTAATGTATTCTAGTAAAGTTAGTCTGTAAACTAAGGTCAGTTTTGTTAGGTTGTTACAGCATTTAGATAGTTTATAATCTAGAAATAGACCGTGGCCATCTTAAGTGTGGGCATCATGAAGCCAGACTGTATGACTTCCTGGATTTCAGCTTTGCATATCTCGCACATGCTCAGTGCACAAGCAATGTAATAGGTTTCAGTCAGGTTTGCAAGGACTACTGGGAAACATGATGCCTATCCCAGAAACCCTTGCAAATAGCCTAGGCAAATAAGGAGGAGGAAGTAATGAAGGACTACAAAATAAAGGTATTTACAAGCAACAAATTAAATAAAAATTGTCCATTCTGAACACTATGAGATTAGAGCATGCAGCACAGACAAACATAAAAAAATGGGTGGAACTCCACTTTAAGAAATTTACTAATATGGTATTAGGAGCTTATGTGAACAATTTTGGTATAAGATATATACTGTAAGAAATATTGTAACCTGATTGGTTGGTCCACGAAGAGAGGATGTACCTCAGTTTTTAATAAAACCAGCCGAATCCCGGAAATAAATTGTAATTTTGCTACACGATACATGTGTCAGTGTCTTGCTGATTACCCGATCGATCGTACCCAAAGCAGGAAAATAGCAAACCTTACACATACACTGTATAAAACAAACGTGTGTATCCTGAAGAAGCGAGATTGTCACAAAACGTGTTGATCCGTTGCGCCAATTGGGAGTTACACACACACCAACAGCATACAATACACTTATAGCCGCCATCTGTAGTTTTTGAAATGATGTAATAAAGATGTTGGATTATATTTTACTGAGAGATTATGGTTTGCTCTCTTTGTGGCATATTGATTTGTTAAGGAGATTTAACCTTTTGATTTGTCACATTTACCATCATCATTGAACGAAAGTGAAAGTAAAAGAAAATCCCAAATTTTAGAACAGTAATAGACGGGAAAATCTCCAATGGGGGCACTAGTTCTGATGACCTGCCCCCCCCCCCCCTCCAAGGAATTCTCTTAACCACTTCTCTACTTTGGGTGTTTTTCAGATTTGGTGTTTACAAGACTAAAACAGTTTTTTTTGCTAGAAAATTACTTAAAACCCACAAACATTATATATTTATTTTTTTCTAATACCCTAGAGAATAAAATGGCGATCATTGCAATACTTTTTGTCACACCATATTTGCGCAGCGGTCCTACAAACGCACTTTTTTTGGAAAAAATCACTTTTTTTAATTAAAAAATAAGACAGCAATAAATTTGGCCCAATTTTTTTATATATTGTGAAAGATAATGTTACGCCGAGTAAAATGGTACCCAACATGTCACGCTTACAAATTGCGCCCGCTCGTGGCATGGCGTCAAACTTTTACCCTTAAAAATCTCGATAGGCGACGTCTAAAAAATTCTATAGGTTGCATTTTTTGAGTTACAGAGTAGGCCTAGGGCTATAATTATTGCTCTAACGATCGCGGCGATACCTCACTTGTGTCGTTTGAACACCGTTTTCATATGCGGGCGCTACTCACGTATGCGTTCGCTTCTGCGCACGAGCTCGTCGGGACGGGGCGCTTTAAACATTTTTATTTTTTTTTCTTATTTATTTTTATTTTATTATTTTTTACACTGGAAAAAAAAAAAAAAAAAAAAAGATCACTTTTATTCCTATTACAAGGAATGTAAACATCCCTTGTAATAGAAAAAAGCATGACAGGTCCTCTTAAATATGAGATCTGGGGTCAAAAAGACCTCAGATCTTATATTTAGACAAAAATGCAAAAAAAAAAAAAAAAAATAGGAAAATGTAATTTTTTCAAATGACAAAAAAAAAAAAAAAAAAGTTTCTTTAAGAGGCTGGGCGGGACTGACGTTTTGACGTCACTTCCGCCCAGCCGAGCTATGGGGACGGGCGAAGGAGATTTTTCCTTCAGTCTCGTCCCCGCTCAGCTGCCGAACGGTCCCGATCGCCTCCGGTAAGCAGCGGAGGGCGCGGGAGAGCCCTCTCCCGCCGCCGATAACGGCGATCTCGCGGCGAATCCGCCGCGGAGACCGCCGTTATCGTTACCAGAACCGCTGACAGTAAAGATAGATACCTCGGTTGTGGCAGCAGCTGCTGCCGTTACCGAGATATGTATCTTTAAAGTTAGGCCGTATATAGTCGTACAGCGGTCTGGAAGTGGTTAATTAACAGGAATTTCCTCTCACTCCCTATTTGGCTATGGGGTAAAGATGCACTGAAATTTTGATATAGTCAAAACACATCGGCCGAAATTGGTGTTGTGTGCATTTTGCCGGTGAGAGAAAAAAGGTGCCGAAAAAAAAAAAAAAAACGCACACAATTTTACTGTGCTTATGGTTTGTTTTCAATAGGTCATGCAGCTCAAAAACGGCATCAAAATCATAACACGGGTGTGTTCTTATTGCGCTCTTGCTGTTTTCAATGCTTTTTAAAAAACGGGGGAGGTGCGTTTTTTTAACTGACCAAAAATACGGCAAGCAGGTTTTTTAACACCACAACGGAAGGCAATGGACTAGTGCAGTGGTCTCCAAACTGCGGCCCGAGGGCCGGATGCGGCCCTTTGCTTGCCTTTATCCGGCCCTTGGGGCACTATCTCTCCCACTGATACGAGACACTATTCTGCCATCTCACACCGACGGTGAAGCACCATTTCTCCCACTAACACCACTATTCCTCCCTATGATGCCAACAATGGGGCACTATTCCTCCTCCTAATACCAGATGTTTAGTCCCACTGATGCCAGGAAAATTTCCACCCCTGCTGGCCAAAGTCCGGCCCTCCAAGAGTCTGAAGGACAATAAACCGGCCCTTTGTTTAGAATGTTTGGAGACCCCTGGACTAGTGTGAAGACATACAGAGAATTTACAGAGATTTTTGTTTAGATTTTCTTGTACCAATAGTTGCCGACAATAAATTCATAATATTGAAAAAAGTTGGATAGAATACAATTCTATATATTATATTATTATTGATTTATATAGCGCCAACAGTTTATGTAGTGCTTTACAATATAAAAAAACACAAGAGGATTAAGAGGGCCCTGCTCAGAAGAGCTTACAATCTAATAGGTTGGGGCAGGTGGTACATAAGGTTGCAACTTATGGAATGAGTAATGAGCTGATGGAAGTGGTAAAAAAAAAAATATATATATTATTATATATATATATATATATATATATATATATATATATATACACACATACACACACACACACACACACACACACATACACACACACATACAGTGAAACCTCGGATTGCAAGTAACGAGCACTGTATTTTGGAAAATCCTGACTCTAGCAAAACAAGCAGGATTCAAACCAAAGCGGTGTGCAATACTGAGGTGCGGGGGCACCATAGCTGAGCAGAGCTATTCGGAAATACTCCATTCCAAAGTTCAGCCGAGCTGTCCCCGAGCCTTTCCTAGTATTACCAAGGCTCTCCAGCGCCCCCCCACCTCTGGCAAAAATGCGGTATTGCATGCCATAGAAGTCAATGCAGAACAAATTATTTTAGTTTCCATTGACTTCTATGGGGAAACTCGATTTGATATGCGAGTGCTTTGGATTACGAGCATTCTCCTGGAACAGATTATGCTTGTAATCCAAGGTTCCAGTGTGTGTGTGTGTGTGTGTGTGTGTGTGTGTGTGTGTGTGTGTGTGTGTGTGTGTATATATATATATATATATATATATATATACACCAAATTTTCCATTCAGTGCATCTCTAGCTATGGGACAGGAAGTGAAGCGAAATCCCTGCAATGGGATAGAAGGCGAAAAAAAAAAAAAAAAAAAAAATCTGGCAGGGGTTATAACCCTACCTTTCTCTTCTATCCAAAATGGTTTGGTCGATAGGTGTACTCTAAGACCCCTTTCACACTGGGTCGTTTTGCAAGCGCTGATGCGCTAAAAATAGCACCTGCAAACTGACCTGAAACAGCCGCTGCTGTGTCTTCAGTGTGAAACCCCTGAGGGCTTTCACACTGGAGCGGTGCGCGGTCCTGCTAGCCGCATTTTTGGAGCGGTGTGTATACCTCTTCTGCCCATTTAAATCAATGAGACACCGCGGCTATACCGCCGGCAATGCACTTCTGCAGAGGTGCTTTGTGGTGGTTTTTAACCCCTTCTCGGCCGCTAGCGGGGGGGGGGGGGGGGGGGGTAAAACCGCCCGCTAGCAGCCAAATAGCCCTGCAAACTTGGCAATAAAGCGCTGCTAAAAATAGCGGCGCTTTACCGCCAATGCGGCCTCTGCCCCAGTGTTCAAATTACAGAAACGTACTCCGGATGTGTTCCAGATGCTTTTCACCGATAATGGATCCCAGATAAGGATTCTACATGCCCCTTACTCTACTTGAACACATTTTAGTTTTTTTTAGTCTGTATTGCGGTTGTAGATTTCCAGATCAGGAAGTGAAAGTAAATATCTTATGGATCCCCAAGTAACTGTAAAAACCTGGCAGAGGTTCCAATTCTTCCCCACTCTATCCAAAACTGAAAGGAAAAGTTTTGGCTGGACTTCCACGCTCACATGAGCAGATTTCTCACTGTAAGAATCCTCGGACTTGGGGAGGGGGGGGGCGTTTAAATTGCTGCAGAAAAGTCAATGGGCCTCCCTCCAGCAGGACACCTTTCTACATGTTGTGGACGGCGAATCTGCGCAGCCATGCCAAGTAATACATTCTATTTAAGCTCACTGGTGAAGAGAAGCTTAATTTGGCAACGTAATGACAGCCTGTGGGTGGGAAATAAATAAACGGCTTGGTTCCCCATTCATGGGCCTATATTATGTGTACGACCCGCAGCCTGCGTGTTCAGGGGCCAAGTCACTTCTTCTTTGTGCTGCAGACGGTCGGCCATAATTAGAGGGTGGAAGAGGGAGGAGGATCCAGATGTTTGGCAGCAATGGAGCCGGATAGAGTTCTATCCAACACAGCAAGAGACCGACGAGGGAGAGACACACAGGGACCAGAACACAAGAACACAGGCATCCCAGAAATATTGGGAGAACAATATACAGGGAGATCCATCAGTCCTGGACTGTGTGATGATACCCTCTTGTTAGTGGCACCGCTTCCAAAATTGGGGCGGGGGGAGTTTATTAGAAAAAAAAAAAAAAAAAAACACACAAACAAACAAACAGAGAAACAGAGAAAAATAGCCCACATACAAGGCCCATTATAAAAGCTACTGCTTCTGCTTAAAGCGGAGTTCCACACAAAAATTAAACCTCCGCTTTTCGGAACCCCCCCCCCCCCCTCAGGTGTCACATTTGCCACCTTTCTGGGGGGGGGTGTGCAGATACCTGTATAATACCCATTTCCGGGCAAAGACTCCTGCGGGGGGTCACGCCCCTTCCCCCCCGCTGCCTTCTGGGAAGTGCACAGGACCCAGAAGACAGCAGGGACCAGTTAGGAAGCGCAGCGCGACTCGCGCATGTGCAGTAGGGAACCAGGAGGTGAAGCCACAACTTCCTGATTCCCTCACCCAGGATGGCGGCGGGAGCAGCCGAGCGATTGATCGGCTTCGGCTGCCGACATCGCGGGCACCCTGGACAGTTAAGTGTAGAGGACGACCGATATGGGTTTTTCTCTGGCCGATGCCGATATTTAGAAATCGGGGCGGCCGATGCATGATGCCGATTTTTGCAGGCCGATTTTTTTATTTTTTCTGGTGGCACTGGAAGATGGCACTAGCAGAAGGCACCGATTGGCAGGTGGCACTTATTGGCACTGGCAGGTTGCACTGGATGGCACTAGCAGATGGCACTAATTGACACTGGCAGGTGGCACTGATTGGCAGATGGCACTGGCACTTACAGGTGACACTGGCAAGTGGCACTGGTTGGCACTGACTGGCAGGTGGCACTAATTGGCACTGGATGGCAATAGTTAGCACTGGCAGATGGCACTGGTTGGCATTGGCAGGTGGCACTGATGGCTTTAGTTGGCACTGGATGGAAGGTGGCACTGGATGGAAGGTGGCACTAATTGGCACTGGATGGTGGCACTGGTTTTGGCACTGGCAGGTAGCATTGGCAGATGGCACGGGACGGCAAGTTGCACTAATTGGCACTGGCAGATGGCACTGGTGCTTAGTACAGCCCCCCCCCCCCCCCGTAGTACAGACACCAGAGAGCGGTGTGTGTCCCACGAGCGCGGGCCCCTCCTCCTCTGTGGGTGTACCAAGATGGCCGCGGCTCCGGAGCTGGGCCGAAGCCGCGGCCTTTCCTAAAGCTGTGACTGCGGCGCCAATCCGCGGATTGCCGCCGCGGTCACAGCATCAGGAAAGCCAGCGGATTCGGCCTAGCTCCGTAGCGGCGGCACCGCTAGTGGCCATGTTAAATATCTGCCAAATTTGGATAAAAATCGGCAGATGCGCGAGAGAGAGAGAGAGAGAGAGATATCAACATCAACATCCGGCCGCACTGATGAGGCACTCGCATGTATCAAGGCAGCACTGGTGGGCATCACTGATGGGGCGCGCTGATAATCATTGCACTTACATCATAGGTAATTCGCTTTGCCGTGATAGGAAATGCGGTGCGTTGGGTCGCTATCCTGTGCGCCGCCGGGGAGCGGCATGTTCTGAAGGACATCATATGATGTCCAGTCAGAACGGGAAAGCCACAGCCTGGCCGCCATTTTGCTATAGGTCGGACGGGATGTGGTTAAGAGGATAACATTGCGAGAAGACACGTGTGTAAGTCTCAGCAGATGTCTTTGTGGTTCATGGACACTATAATTACAGAGATGAAAGTTGCTGTCCAGTTCTGGAGAGCTAAAAAAAAAAAAAAAAAAAAAAAAAAACACTTTTCCTTTGGAAGATTTCCATGTACAGTGTTATTATGTATTCTCGGCTATACAGAAGGAACAAGCAACTATAGATCCCACTCCTAGACAGAGCCTGGGGCATATTCACAGAGCAGTGACAAGCCGAGACATTGCTGGGATTATGACCATACTAAAAAGTTATTTACTTACCCACCCACACAATCATTTACTGTTATCTAAGAAGAGCTCCAGCCAAAGTGCGACAGAAAAGAGGAAAAGGGTCACAGACAAAAAATAAATACATTTAAAGACCACAGACAGGGGTTCCAACTAGGGTTGTCCCGATACCACTTTTTTAGGACTGAGTACAAGTACCGATACTTTTTTTTTATGTACTTGCCGATACCGAATACCGATACTTTTTTTAAATGTGTCCCCAAATGCAGCCATGTCCCCCGTATAACAGCCATGTCCCCCGTATAACAGCCATGTCCCCCGTATAACAGCCATGTCCCCCGTACCTACTGTTAATCACCGCGGCGCGGGGAACATTACAGACATCGTTCGTTTGAACAGCTGTTTTCCCCGCCGCGCATAGACACTCCCCCTTGCTCGCGATTGGACAGATCCGTCCAAGGGGGAGTGTCTATGCGCGGCAGGGAAAACAGCTATTCAAACGAAAGCTGTCTGTAATGTTCCCCGCGCCGCGGTGATTAACGTGGCGTCGGCGTTGGTGGCGGTTTTGGCGGGGGGGAAGTATTCTATTTTAGTATCGGGGGTATTAGCGGGAGTACGAGTACTCCCGCTAATACTCGGTATCGGTCCCGATACCGATACTGGTATCGGTATCGGGACAACCCTAGTTCCAACCCTCTCACAATCCTAAACATCAAACAAGAAAATATTTAGGCTGAGGTTCTACTTGGGAACTTAAAATATATAACCCAGACCTCGACAAACCCAAGGCGCCAGGTTGCAACGGCGACAAGAAAATATTGTGCTGCTGCGCGCACACACACACACACACACCCGCTCTCCTCCCCTTCTTGTTGACCCGGAAGTGACACGTGACGTCACTTCCAGGTCCCTGTGGACAGTTTGCCCAGCCAAAGAATGCAGTGCGATGGCCATTACATTCAGTGGAGCACAACATTTTTTAATAAAAATAAATAAAATAAACCAAACTTTTTTTTATTGTATTAAAACGAAACTAAAGCTACACCCAAGCACATAAACCCCCCCCCCCCCTCGCCATAATAAAATAATAATATCGGAGGCCCCCACATACACACATGTACAGATTGTGATATACATGTTACCTATGGCCGCGCACACCGGAATGAGAGCAATAATTCTAGCATCAGACCTCCTTCATAATGCTAAACTGATGACCTATAGGGGGCTCTAAAGAAAATGATGTCGCCATCTCACAGGTGCACATAAATTTAGGTTTTGACACGGTGGATATCTATTTACTCAGTGCAATCATCGGCTTTTATATTTTATGGAAAACATTGGGCAATTTATTGTGTTTTTTTTGCCCCTAAAATTAACTTGGAATCTGTTTTTACCAAAAATGATTGTTTCCTAGACCTGTGAAGCAATATCGCAACACAAAGATGTCTAGAGTCTCCCCACCATCAGAAGTTGAGTCCCCCACTCTCCCTTACATCACAGCGCACCCCCCTTTCCTTACGCTGCTGCTGGGAAGAAAGCTGGATGCATTGCTTAAAGCGGAGCTCCGCCATAAAAAAATAAATAATAATAATTATATATATATATATATATATATATATATATATACAGTGAGGAAAATAAGTATTTGAACACCCTGCTATTTTGCAAGTTCTCTCACTTGTAAATCATGGAGGGGTCTGAAATTGTCATCGTAGGTGCATGTCCACTGTGAGAGACATAATCAAAAAAAAAAAATCCAGAAATCACAATTTATGATTTTTTAACTATTTATTTGTATGATACAGCTGAAAATAAGTATTTGAACACCTGTCTATCAGCTAGAATTCTGACCCTCAAAGACCTGTTAGTCTGCCTTTAAAATGTCCACCTCCACTCCATTTATTATCCTAAATTAGATGCACCTGTTTGAGGTCATTAGCTGCATAAAGACACCTGTCCACCCCATACAATCAGTAAGAATCCAACTACTAACATGGCCAAGACCAAAGAGCTGTCCAAAGACACTAGAGACAAAATTGTACACCTCCACAAGGCTGGAAAGGGCTACGGGGAAATTGCCAAGCAGCTTGGTGAAAAAAGGTCCACTGTTGGAGCAATCATTAGAAAATGGAAGAAGCTAAACATGACTGTCAATCTCCCTTGGATTGGGGCTCCATGCAAAATCTCACCTTGTGGGGTCTCAATGATCCTAAGAAAGGTGAGAAATCAGCCCAGGACTACACGGGAGGAGCTGGTCAATGACCAGAAAAGAGCTGGGACCACCGTTTCCAAGGTTACTGTTGGTAATACACTAAGACGTCATGGTTTGAAATCATGCATGGCACGGAAGGTTCCCCTGCTTAAACCAGCACATGTCAAGGACCGTCTTAAGTTTGCCAATGACCATTTGGATGATCCAGAGGAGTCATGGGAGAAAGTCATGTGGTCAGATGAGACCAAAATAGAACTTTTTGGTCATAATTCCACTAACCGTGTTTGGAGGAAGAAGAATGATGAGTACCATCCCAAGAACACCATCCCTACTGTGAAGCATGGGGGTCGTAGCATCATGCTTTGGGGGTGTTTTTCTGCACATGGGACAGGGCGACTGCACTGTATTAAGGAGAGGATGACCGGGGCCATGTATTGCGAGATTTTGGGCAACAACCTCCTTCCCTCAGTTAGAGCTTTGAAGATGGGTCGAGGCTGGGTCTTCCAACATGACAATGACCCGAAGCACACAGCCAGGATAACTAAGGAGTGGCTCTGTAAGGAGCATATCAAGGTTCTGGCGTGGCCTAGCCAGTCTCCAGACCTAAACCCAATAGAGAATCTTTGGAGGGAGCTCAAACTCCGTGTTTCTCAGCGAGAGCCCAGAAACCTGACTGATCTAGAGAAGATCTGTGTGGAGGAGTGGGCCAAAATCCCTCCTCCAGTGTGTGCAAACCTGGTGAAAAACGACAAGAAACGTTTAACCTCTGTAATTGCAAACAAAGGCTACTGTACCAAATATTAACATTGATTTTCTCAGGTGTTCAAATACTTATTTGCAGCTGTATCATACAAATAAATAGTTAAAAAAATCATACATTGTGATTTCTGGATTTTTTTTTTTTTATTATGTCTCTCACAGTGGACATGCACCTACGATAACAATTTCAGACCTCTCCATGATTTCCAAGTGGGAGAACTTGCAAAATAGCAGGGTGTTCAAATACTTATTTTCATCACTGTAATATATATATATATATATATATATATATATATATATATATATATATATATATATATATATATATATATATATATATATATATATATATATATATATATATATATATATATATATATATATATATATATATATATTAAAAGCCAGCAACTACAAATACTGCAGCTGCTGACTTTTAATATTAGGACACTTACCCGTCCTGGAGTCCAGCGACGTCGGCAGCAGAGGACGAGCGATCCCTCGTCACTCTGCTGCTCCCCCCTCCCGCCATCCTCGGTGAGGGAACCAGGAAGTAAACCATTGCATCTTCACTGCCCGGTTCCCTATGGCGCATGTGCGAGTCGCGCTGCGCACTGCTCACTGGTCCCCGCTGTGTTCTGGGAGCCGTGTGTTTCCCAAACACACAACGGGGGACGGACGGGAACTGACGTTCTGTCCGCAGTCTACCTGCAGACTGTATGGCCGGAAGTGGGTGCAAATACCTGTCAGTCATTTAAATTAAGTCACGTCCATAAAAAAAGAGAATAAAAAAGCCCAAATATATGTAGCACTACCCCCGAAGGAGCTGCTGGTTTGATTTGGGTGGCACGTTACCTCTAATTCTCCGCCATCTAGGGTACTGGATGAGAGCGGTTAGAAAGCAGAAAGTAAGGCCCCTTTCACATGGGGCAGTGGAGGTGCGGTGACGGTATAGCGGCGGGATTTTTAGCGCCTATATACGGTCGTATTTACCGCGATATTCGGTCGCTAGCGGTGCGGTTTTAACCCCCGCTAGCGGCCGAAAAAGGGTCAATACCGCCCTCTGTAGAGGCGCATTGCGGGCGGTATTACCACGGTTTCCCATTGATTTCAATGGGAAGCAGCGGTATAGGAGCAGTAAACACCCCGCTCCTATACCGCTCCAAAGATGCGGCTAGCAGGACTTATCGAGCGGTCCTGCTAGCGCACCGCTTCAGTGTAATAGCCTTCGGGCTTTCACATTGAAGCCTGCAGGGCACGATTTTGTCAGGCGATATAGCAGCGCTATTTTTAGCGCTGAACCGCCTGAAAAACGTTTCAGTGTGAAAGGGGTCTAAGGGAATGGAGGAGGAGGATCAGAGGAGGGCTGGAGCTCTCCTGCACCTGCAGGAGAGGTGCGAGGGCCACATAAAAATGGCTTGGAGGGCCGGATTTGGCCAGCGGGCCTTGTGTTTGACACCTGTCTGCTTTCAGAAAATATGTCATGTTTGGGGGTTTTATGTAATGTTCAGGCCTAAAATGTTTATTTATAAAAACGTATGCAATTATTTTATATACATACACACAAAAATCATCAGATTTTTTTTTCACCTTTATGCTTAGGATGCATGAAGGTGAAAAAACATGAACCTTTACAACCCCTTTAAGTGGTGAAAGGAAAAAAATAAAAAACACACCTACCCCCTATGGTCTTTCAGCATTTCTTCAAAGATGGGTGGTCTCTATTCTGCACAAAGCAATGCAGCGACTTGAGCTCTTGTGTTGCCAGCCATCATGTCTAGCCAACCCCTCCCAGAAACCCCCCCCCCCCCCCCCCGTTACCTACATATTATTAGATCTACAGTATATAGATATTCTTTACAAGAGCGGAATGATCACATGACAGTCATTGGTGTCACAAGACAAGTCCATACATCATCCATGCTCTTCATGTTAACCAATGTAGGGAGTTACATTACTTTTGAATGATTCACGCTGTAACCGCAGTCTGACTCACTGATGAGTTTGTTTGTTGGGAGCGAAGAGATCCTAAGAGACTCAGGGACTCCCATATCAACATTCTCATGCACCGGCCACACCTAACCGTGCAAGCCGGCCTGATCTCTACCTAGCACAGCACTTTCACCTGAACTGTACTGCAGACAAGGTAATGGCCCATCAGGTCACCAGATAACCACCGAAAGTGCCGAAATAAGACCATCACGTCATGCATTTAGGCTGCATTCACACCTGAGCGTCGGTCGTTTTTTTTGGGCGTTTTTTTTTCTGGCGTTTTGTCGTGCATATTCATGCTTATTTGCGCGTTTGCATACAGCGTTGTCCGACGTTTTTTATTTTAGCCAATAGGAAAAATGATCATCTTTTCATCACTTGTTGCTATGTTGGTAGATTTTTTTAATCTTCTGCATGGGCGACAAGTTCTATTGATTAAAGCGACGAAACGCCCGTAGCAAACGCCCGTTGTCGCGCAAGTCGCTTGAATCGAGCGTTTCCATTACTTTCTATGGGAAATGGAAACGCTCAAATACGCCGCTGTCGCGCGACAAAAAAAGGTCCGGGACTTGTTTGAGCTTCGCGCGACAGGCGTTCGGGTGTGAACAGTCACCATAGCAAATAATGTATTTTCATCCCTCTGGCGTTTGTGAGCGTAGTGCTTCAGGCGTAAAAACGCCTAGGTGTGAATGGAGCCTAAGTGCCCATTCACACCTGAGCGTTTTGTTGCCTGAAGCGCGACGCTCCAAAACGCTAAAGGGGAAAAAAATACATTCTCTATGGAGATGGTTCACATCTCCACTACAAAACACCTGAAGCCCAACGCCTGAAGCCCGAAGACCAACCAAGTTCTGGACCCTTTTTTGTCGCTCGAATTGAGCATATTTGGGCGTTTTACATTGGTGACTCTAGACCTGTACAAAATCGTGGTAAAAACGATGCGTTTTGTCGCGGCAAATCACGCCGCAAAACGCTACACTCAGGTGTGAATGCAGCCTTATGGGCTTCTCTGCGCCAGCTTTATATGTATGTGCGTTATAAAATAAGAGTCTGGGTCCTTTTGGAAAATGGCCAACCCAAGACTGCTGGAAAGATTTATACAATATCGTTAGCCAGCTTTCTCAACTTTTTATTTATTTTTATCACAGAGGTCTCATGGGGACAGAACACCTACTAAAAGCAGGGGTAAGCAACCTAAGAGATGGATATCTACTTGAACAACACTGATGAAGGCAAAGATCACCGGGCACAGTGTCCGGTTGTTAGGGTTGGTTCACACCAGAACGTGATGCCAGGAAGGCATGTTCCATGTGTTTTCTGTTCACCGTGTTCAAAACGCACTGCCTTTGCGATCTACTGCAGGTGATTATATATTTTTAACCCCAAACGTAGATCGCAAACTCCGAGGACATAAAAGTATTATGAGGGAATGCAGGGATCAGGAGAGTGTTGCGCGCAGAATGCAGAAATCAGGAAAGCGTTGCGCGCAGAATGCATAAATCAGGAGTGCGCTGCGTGCAGAATGCAGAAATCAGGAGTGCGCTGCGCACAGAAATCAGGAGTGCTCTGCGCATAGAATGCAGGGATCAGGAGTGCGCTGCGTGCAGAATGCAGAGATCAGGAGTGCGCTGCGTGCAGAATGCAGAGATCAGGAGTGCGCTGCGTGCAGAATGCAGAGATCAGGAGTGCGCTGCGTGCAGAATGCAGAGATCAGGAGTGCGCTGCGTGCAGAATGCAGAGATCAGGAGTGCGCTGCGTGCAGAATGCAGAGATCAGGAGTGCGCTGCGTGCAGAATGCAGGGATCAGGAGTGCGCTGCGTGCAGAATGCAGAGATCAGGAGTGCGCTGCGTGCAGAATGCAGAGCTCAGGAGTGCGCTGCGTGCAGAATGCAGAGCTCAGGAGTGCGCTGCGTGCAGAATGCAGAGATCAGGAGTGCGCTGCGTGCAGAATGCAGAGATCAGGAGTGCGCTGCGCATAGAATGCAGAGATCAGGAGTGCGCTGCGTGCAGAATGCAGAGCTCAGGAGTGCGCTGCGTGCAGAATGCAGAGCTCAGGAGTGCGCTGCGTGCAGAATGCAGAGATCAGGAGTGCGCTGCGTGCAGAATGCAGAGATCAGGAGTGCGCTGCGTGCAGAATGCAGAGATCAGGAGTGCGCTGCGTGCAGAATGCAGGGATCAGGAGTGCGCTGCACGCAGAATGCAGGGATGGTGTTGTGAAGGGTGGTAGAGAACACTGCCAAGGGGGTGGCCCTGCCTAGAACAGTGTCCACTGCCCCCTTCACATCAACCCCCGCCCTTACCCCCCCCCCCCCCCCCCCCCCCCCCACACACACACACACACACACACACACATATACACACACAGTAGTATCCTCTCTCCCATTGCAGCATTCCATAGCATCCTACCTGTGCACACGAGACCGATGGGCAGCACAGTTCTGTACAGGGGGCGGGAGCAGGAGCTGGCCAAGTGACTTTTTATATTAACAAGCTGGTGGTTGGTTGCTTAGGACCTAGTAACCAACCACCTGCAGGTTAACATGAAAAGTTAATTTGGCCAGCTCTTCCTCCCGCCCGCCATCCTGAGCTGTGCTGCCTCTTGCTCCTTGCTGTTCACTTATGACAGCGGCGGAGAAGGCTGGAAGGGAGGAATATATGGCGGTCTCATAATGACTCAAATTCAAATCTCGAAAGAAAAACTCTAGGACGACTTTGACACCACCCACCATTATTGGACAAGCCGTCACCCCAAGCACCAAAGTCAAAAGCCTCGGAGTCATATTTGACCCAGACATGACGATGGACGCACAAATAGGATCAGTAGCACCATCTTCTCCGCTTGCTGCGCAGACTCATCCCCTTCATCCCAGCAGCAGTAGTTGGAACACTCATCAATTCCCGACTCGACTACGCAAACTCCCTCTACCTAGGTCTACCCAAATACCAGATTTCTCATCTACAAGTCGTCCAGAACACAACAGCAAGACTGATAACAGGAAGAAAAAAACCATGGGAATCAATCACCACGGCTTTGAAGACTCTCCATTGGCTATCCGTAAATGTTCGTGTTACCTTCAAGACCCTCTGCCTCACCCACAAAGAAACGCACCTCAATATTTAGGTGAAAAAATAAAAACACTACACCCCCTAATCGGGCCCTACGATCAACTAATCAAAATCTCCTCCACATCCCCAAGTCCTGCTACAAATCTAAAGGAGATCGAAGATTCGCAGTCCAAGGACCACGGCTATGGAACGCTCTACCCACGAACATCCGCATGGAAGAAAACCATCGGGCCTTCAGAAAAAAAAACAAAAAAAAAAAAAACTTAAGACTCACCTCTTCTGAAGGACCTTGGGCGAAATTGGAGAAAAAGCGCCTTGAGGCGATTCAGTTCGCATTTGTTAGCACTATATAAAAGTTACTCACTCACTCATAGTATACTGTATACTCCGGCTCAGCTTCCTGCTATGCAGTGTCACATGATTGCGAGGTTTTACTGCTCCTCCTCAGTGCAAAACTGACCATACACTCTTGAATTTTGTTCCTGATGAATCTGCCAAAATTTGCTCTGGGGGAATCCAATTGGCCAGTTCACACCCACTATCTCTCGACAAATATATAATTTTTTTTTTATTTAACCACTTCCCGACCACCGCATGTATATGTACGTCCACAGAATGGCACGTACAGGCAAATGGGCGTACATGTACGTCCTTGCCTTCTAGCGGGTGGGGGGTCCGATCGGGACCCCCCCCCCCACTACATGCGGTGGTCGGGTTCCCTCGGGGAGACGACGGCGCGGCTATTTGTTTATAGCCGCTCCGTCGCAATCGCTCCCCGGAGCTGAAGAACGGGGAGAGCCGTATGTAAACATGGCTTCCCCGTGCTTCACTGTGGCGGCGTATCGATCGAGTGATCCCTTTAATAGGGAGACTCGATCGATGGTGTCAGTCCTACAGCCACACCCCCCTACAGTTGTAAACACACACTAGGTGAACCCTAACTCCTACAGCGCCCCCTGTGGTTAACTCCAACTGTCATTTTCACAATAAACAATGCAATTTAAATGCATTTTTTGCTGTGAAAATGACAATGGTCCCAAAAATTTGTCAAAATTGTCCGAAGTGTCCGCCATAATGTCGCAGTCACGAAAAAAAAAAAAAAAAAAAAAAAAAAAAAAAAAAATCGCTGATCGCCGCCATTAGTAGTAAAAAAAAAAAAATTAATAAAAATGCAATAAAACTATCCCCTATTTTGTAAACGCTATAAATTTTGCGCAAACCAATCGATAAACGCTTATTGCAATTTTTTTTTTTTACTAAAAATAGGACGAAGAATACGTATCGGCCTAAACTGAGGGGAAAAATTTTTTTTAGATATGTTTTTGGGCGATATTTATTATAACAAAAAGTAAAAAATATTGAATTTTTTTCAAAATTGTCCCTCTATTTTTGTTTATAGCGCAAAAAATAAAAATCGCAGAGGTGATCAAATACCACCAAAAGAAATCTCTATTTGTGGGGAAAAAAGGATGCCAATTTTGTTTGGGAGCCACGTCGCACGACCGCGCAATTGTCTGTTAAAGCGACGCAGTGCCGAATCGCAAAACCTGGCCTGGCCATTTAGCTGCCTAAAGGTCCGGGGCTTAAGTGGTTAAAGCTGGCATTAGGTCAGCTGGCACCATCAGAACACAATAGCCGCAGCCATCCATCCGCATCATGTAGCGTGGATGGAGGAATCGGTTAGATCTACTGTATACGTGTTTGGCCAGCTCAAGTCTATGAACCAGTCAACCAGCTAAAAATAAATACACTCATATAGCCAGATTCAGAGAGAGTTACGCCGGCGTATCAGTAGATACGCCGTCGTAACTCCGAATCTGTGCCGCAGTAAATTTAAGTGTATTCTCGAATTGAGATACACTTAAATCTAGCTAAGATACGACCGCGGGCGCCGTCGTATCTTAGCGGTCTATTTAGGCCGGCTGCTAGGGGCGTGTACGCTGATTTACGCCTAGAATGCGTAAATCAGCGAGATACGCCTATTCACGAACGTACGCTTGCCCGTCGCAGTAAAGACACGCCGTTTACGTAAGACGTTTTCAGGCCTAAAGATATTCCACCAAAAAGATGGCGCAGCCAATGTCAAGTATGGACGTCGGAATTTTTACGTCGTTTGCGTAAGTCGTCCGTGAATGGGGCTGGGCGTAATTTACGTTCACGTCGAAACCAATAAGTCTTTGCGGCGTAATTTGGAGCATGCGCACTGGGATATGTCCACGGACGGACGTTAAAAACGTCAATCACGTCGGGTCACGGTTCATTAGCATAAAACACGCCCACCTCTTCACAATTTGAATTAGGCACGCTTAGGCCGGCACATTTACGCTACGCCGCAACTTAGGACGCAAGTGCTTTGTGAATACAGCACTTGCCTCTCTAACTTACGGCGGCGTAGCTATATGAGATACGCTACGCCTGCCTAACGTTAGGCTCATCTACGTGAATCCAGCTACTAGTATCTCAAAAGCTGTTGAAGTAGAGCTGTGGGCAGGCTTTAGCTATCTATATATGTTTAAGCATTACATGAGCTTTAACCAGATAAGACCTTGGGTGTGTCCCATAACGGGTAAAAACAAGAACACAGCCGCGAGCCCGTTTGTATTTTGTTCAGCAGGCCGATGACTACGAAGTCTCGGTTCACACTGGGGCAGCTTCAAAGTCGCCCGAAACCGCCCCGTACAGCGTGGCTTGCAAATGGCTTCTTTAATAGAAGTCAATGCAAGCTACTCTGAAGTCGCCCCCAAGTAGTGCAGGAACATTTTTCTACGTCGGAGCGACTTGTGACGCTCCGATTAGAACAGTTCCATTGCAATGAAAGGAACGCTACTTGTCAGGCGACTAAGACCCCCTTTTACACTGCCGCAATTTTTCCGCTAAATCATGTCACTCGTAGCCCAGCCCCCCCAGTTAGAATCACTCCCTAGGACACACTTAACCCCTTCATCGCCCCCTAGTTTTTAATCCCTTCCCTGCCAGTGTCACTTTCACAGTAATCGGTGCATTTTATTAGCACTGATCGCTGTATAAATGACAATAGTCCCAAAATGGTGTCAAAAGTGTCCGCCATAGTGTCGCAGTCATGAAAAAAATTGCTGATCGCCGCCATTGCCAATAAAAAATGCCATAAAACTATCCCCTATTTGTTGACGCTATAACTTTTGCACAAACCAATCAATATATGTTATTGCGATTATTTTTTTTTATGCATCGGCCTAAGCGGAGAAAAAAAATATTTTTTTGGGGGATATTTATTATAGCTAAAAGTTAAAAATATTGCTCTTTTATTTTTTTTTAATTGTCGCTCTTTTTTTGTTTATAGCGCAAAAAATAAAAACCAGAGGTGATCAGATACCGCCAAAAGAAAGCTCTATTTGTAAAAAAAAAAAAAAAAAAAAAAAAAAAAGGTCACTTTTGTTTGGGTGCCACATCGCACGACCGCAATTGTCAGTTAACTGCTTGCCGACCGTCCATCGTCACTTTACGGCGGCAAGTCGGCTCCCCTGCGCGAGAGCACGTAATATAACATCGGCTCTCGCGCAGGCCACTAGGGGCGTGCGCCCCCGACTCCCGTGCCCGGCGGGCACGATCGCCGCCGGGCACACGCAATCGCTCGTCTTCTGTTCATACAATGTATGAACAGAAGATCGGTCATTTCCCCTAGTGAGGCCACCCCCCTCCCTACAGTTAGGACACACCCAGGGACATACTTAACCCCTTCCCAGCCCCCTAGTGTTAACCCCTTCACTGCCAGTGGCATTTTTATAGTAATCCAATGCATTTTTATAGCACTGATCGCTATAAAAATGCCAATGGTCCCAAAAATGCGTCAAAAGTGTCCGCCATAATGTCGCAGTACCGAAAAAAAAAAACGCTGATCGCCGCCATTACTAGTAAAAAAAAAATATTAATAAAAATGCCATAAAAATACCCCCTATTTTGTAAACGCTATAACTTTTGCGCAAACCAATCAATAAACACTTATTGCGATTTTCTTTTTTTACGGAAAATATGTAGAAGAATACGTATCGGCCTAAACTGAGGAAAAAAATGTTTTTTTTTATATATTTTTGGGGGATATTTATTATAGCAAAAAATATTCATTTTTTTCAAAATGTTCGCTCTATTTTTGTTCATAGCGCAAAAACTAAAAACCGCAGAGGTGATCAAATACCAACAAAAGAAAGCTCTATTTGTGGGAAAAAAAGGACGCAAATTTTGTTCGGGAGCCACGTCGAACGACCGCGCAATTGTCAGTTAAAGCAGTGTTGAATCGCAAAAAGTGCTTTGGTCAGGAAGGGGGTAAAATCTTCCGGGGCTGAAGTGGTTAAACTGTATGTCTGCTTTTTCTAGAGGCCAATCTGCATATCGTATATAACATTATATGGGAGATAAAGCTAGCAAAATTCCCCCACCTTAAAAAAAGCCTCAGGTTCTCTTCAATACAGATTGCCCCCCCCCCCCCATCTTTTGTTGCAGATCTCCTGCAGCCTTCTGGTCTACATACACTCTAGAACTTGCTGAATAGGATTTCTCAGGGCGTGTTTCTTCTTGGTGACAACAATGGAGCACCTTAGCGTAATGTGTATGAAGCTGACCAAACAGGATTCTTTTTTTTCGTTCCACCGGCGGGTTTGAAAGAAAACATGGAGTAGATTCCCCCAGCCACACATTTGAGGTGGATGGGGGAATCCTCCCCATTGTGCTGTTGTATTTTGCAGGAGGGGAAGGCTCCCCGCTGTCAGCATACAATGATCAGTGTTGCCGGCTACAGCTGGTGACACTCATTGTTCGGGAATAACCTGACAAGTTCAGTACGCAGTCCATATTCCCTTCGCACACGTTCCTGGAATGAGCTCTTACGTACCGGGTGCTGTAGCGACCGCCGGCTGGGTACTGGAACAGGCACAATAATATTAGATATTCACCAACACACCAAGGATCTTCAATTTCGTCCAAGCCATTTTTATTCAAAGAAAGATCACACCACAAAATAGTGTGCAGTGCAACATTTCTGAGTCACACAGGACCCCTTCGTCAGGCATGCCTCACATACCTGACGAAGGGGTCCTGCATGACTCCGAAACGTTGCACTGCACACTATTTTATGGTGTGATCTTTCTTTGATTAAAAACAGTTTGGATGAAATTGAAGATCCTTGGTGTGCTTGCGAATATCTATATTAACCTCACAAGCTGGCTGTAGATAAGGCAGCCCCATAGGGGATTCAATCTTCTTTCCTTTCATCATGGGTGGAAGGAAGGAAAACTGCTCGATTCCCCCCACATCAACACATTCAGTGTTAAGGGAATGCCTCCCACTGCGCTATTGTGTTCTGCCAGCAGGGACGGGGGGACGGGGACGCGGGGAGTCTTCCTGTCCAGCAGAACACAACGATTACTGCTAGCGGCTGTAGCCATTTTCTAGTCTTTATTGGAAGAGCGTGAGAATGTACTACATTTGGGAGACAGGGACAGGCAGTGCCTTTACGTCAGGAATGGCAAGTATTTCAATTAAATCTCGAAAAGAGATAAAAACCATGTTTAAAGTGGAGTTCCACCCCCAAAAAACAAATAACTATATGCCGGTGATCTGACGAGATGGTTCCTGTAAGGACTGCGCAGGCGCAATCCTTGCCGACGGAAATCACCGAACCTCCAGGGCGACGTGGAATTTGAGGTAAGTGGCCAGTCGGCCTCACGTCCTCGCTACGCTCGCTCGGCCTCCTGGCTCTTTTTTTAACATCCTCCAATCCACAGGGATGTTAAAGGGTTTGTAAAGGTAAAAGTTTTTTTACCTTAATGCATCCTATGCATTAAGGTAAAAAAACATGACAGCACCGCCCCCCCCCCCCCGAGCCCCCGTTTTACTTACCTTACCGTTCGAAAGTCCCGGGCGCGTGCTTGTCATCCTGCTCGGTTCCCAGCCTGATTCCCGTTGATTGGCTAGGCTGGGCGGATTGATAGCAGCGCAGCCATTGGCTGACGCTGCTGTCAATCACAGCGGATGACGCGGCGGGGCGGGGCCGAGTGATACAGTCGGCGGCTATGGCCGCTGCTGTATCACGGGAGCGCGCTCGCAAAAGCTTTCCACCATGCGAGGGAGCTCGCATGAACGTGGAAAGCTTTTGCGAGGAGGAGCCGAGACAGCCGCCGAGGGAACCCAGAAGACACGGATCCGGGTCACTCTGTGCAAAACGATCTGCACAGTGGAGGTAAGTATAACATGTTTGTTATTTAAAAAAAAAAAAAAAAATTGTACCTTTAGTGTTCCTTTAAGGAATGAGCCTGAATGCCGGCCGAGGTTCGGAGATTTCCGTCGGCAAGGATTGCGCCTGCACAGTCCTTACGGGAACCATCTCGATAGGGTTACCATACCGACAAGTCACCGGCACATGCAGAACACTATCAACAAGTTAAATAGCCACATCAAAAAATAATAATTTATAGTGTAAATACCGTAGATTTTCTTTTTTCGCAGCTTCCTGGCATTCCCTCCCGCGGGAGTAGGCGTTCCTACTCCTTTCCCTGGCGCCGCAATGTCTCCTGTGAGCACAGTGTCATGTTTCCCAGGAGACAATGCGGAATGCTGTCCTGCCAAATATCTCAAGATGACAACCAGTAAGGCCCCATACACACGATAGAATCTATCCGCAGATAAATCCCATCAAATGGGTTTCAGCGGATAGATCCTATGGTGTGTACACTCCGTCGGATATTTATCCGCAGATAAATCTCCTCTGGGATGGATTCCAGCAGATGGATATTTGCTGACATGCTCAACAAATCCATCTGCTGGAATCCATTCCAACGGATGGATCCGCTGGTCTGTACAGACTTACCGGATCCATCCGTCCAAAGGGATTCCCCGCACGCGTCGTAATGATTTGACGCATGCGTGGAATTCCTTATATGACAGCGTCGCGCCCGTCGCCGCGTCATAATAGCGGCGACGGCGCGACACGTCATCGGCAGAGGGGATTTCAATGCGATGGTGTGTACACGCCATCGCATAGAAATCTTCTGAAATCCTCGAGAGGATTTATCCGCGGATACGGTCCGCTGGACCGTATCTGCGGATAAATCCTCTCGTGTGTATGGGGCCTCAGTCTACAGTGCTACTCACCGTAAACACTGCGCAGGCGCGAGATACAGCGGTGAAAGCTGGGAGATGAGCATTCACCGCTTCCAGGAAATGATTGCTTGTGGGCTTCACAATGCCCACAAGCAAAATGGAAACTGCTAGGAACAGATTTTAAAAGTTCTTGTCCACGGAAACGGACAGGGGATATATGCAGACACCAAACAAGTGAGTATAAGTTTGTATTGTGGAACCCCATCGAATGCACAATAAAATATACAATGCTGCGCTCCCTTCTTCACCACAGTAACCCAATATGTAATTGCATGTACGTGATGGTAGATCCCCCCTCTGAATACTATGGTGGACTCTCACTTTGGTTTCTTTTCAAAATCTGAAGAATACTCACATGAGGGTGAATTTTATTGGCCATTGCACGGGTGGACTGTTATCACACATTGACGTTATAAACGTTTTTTCAAATTTTCACTTCATGAACATTTATGAATTTTTTTATTTTTTTTTGCCAATCTGAAAAATGATCTGATCCGAGGAACGATCCGAACCGTGAGTTTTTTGATCCGTTGCACCCCTACTTCCCACAGTAAAGATAGTGATGCTGGAGATACAAAGACTGGCAAAGAACTGGAGACAAGGACGGGAAGTGCCTGACGAAGAACTGGCCCAGGTGTTGACTGGCCCGTGGTCTATAAGGCCGCATTCACACCTGAGCGTTTTGTCGCCTGAAGCTCCAAAATGCTAGAGGGGAAAAAATACATTATTCTCAATGGAGATGGTTCACATCTCCACTGCAACGCCTGACGCCTGAACCTCAAACAAGTTCTGGACCCTTTTTTGTCGCTCAAATTGTGTATTTGGGCATTAAAAAATGCTGCAAATATCACGGCAAAACGATACGCTCAGGTGTGAATGCAGCCTTAAAGTCAGCAGCTACCGCATTTGTGCCCAAATGTTTTTTTCTAACAATGGCTGTACTTTATATTTGAGCCCAAGTTTACACTATGCGGTGCGTGGAACCGCATGCGATTTATTTTTAATAGCACCGCATTCCTGTTTCAATTGCATGGGAATCTTCAGCAGTGAAATTTGAGCCATTATTCTTTATGGCCCAAATCGCACCAAAAATGTGCAGGACCCTTTTATTTCCGCACCATGTCGTCACACCCATGTGATCCGAATCTGCACTGCATTTTGTGAATTGATTTCGGGGGTGCATTTAAGTTAGCACACACCTGCATCAACTGGGTGGAATTTGCATGCGGTGCGGAATCCACACAGAATGAACTCCGCACCACATCCGTGTGAACCGGGACTGAAGGCAACACCACTCAATATACCAACTCTGATATATACCAGACTTTTGCAGCCACATATATCAATGATAGTCGGCACCCAACTGCAGGAGGCTGAACAATAACTGACAGATTAGTCACTCGCTCTTCACTTTCCATGCAGCATTCCTGACATTTCCTTGCCAGAGCCCAGCGACACACCCAGCTACTCTGTGACCGGGCGTCATAGAAAAGGGGGACAAAGCTGCCCTTTAACAAAGTGACATCTATTAGTAGAACTCTTCTGACTCATAGCAAAACGTGCTTGTATTTCTCTGGCCGATGCCGATATTTATAAATCGGGGTGGCCGATGGCCGATATATAATGCCGATTTTTGTGGCCGATTTTTTTATTTTTTTTGGTGGCACTGGAAGATGGCACTAGTAGAAGGCACTGATTGGCAGGTGGCACTTATTGGCACTGGCAGGTTGCACTGGATGGCACTGAAAAATGGTACTAGCAGATGGCATTGATTGGCAGGTGGCACTAATTGACACTGGCAGGTGGCACTGATTGGCAGGTGGCACTGACTGGCAGGTGGCACTGGTTGGCACTGACTGGCAATAGTTAGCACTGGCAGATGACACTGGTTGGCATTGGCAGGTGTCACTGATGGCTTTAGTTGGCACTGGGTGGTGGCACTGGATGGAAGGTGGCACTAATTGGCACTGTTATTGGCAGATGGCACTGGACGGCAAGTGGCACCAATTGGCACTGGCAGGTGGCACTGGTGCAAAAAATAAAATAAAATAGTCTCACCCCCCTCAGTACAGACCCCCTCTCCCTCCAGTATAGACACCCCCCCTCCTCAGTACAGACCCCCCCCTGCCCCCCATAGTACAGACACCAGAGAGCGGTGTGTGTCCCACGAGCGCGGTCCCCCCCCTCCTCTGTGGGTGCAAACAGAGAGGAGGGCCGCCACGCTGGGTGTACCAAGATGGCCACGGCTCCGGAGCTAGGCCGAAGCCGCGGCCTTTCCTGATGCTGTGACCGCGGCGGCAATCCGCGGATCGCCGCCGTGGTCACAGCATCAGGAAAGGTCGTGGCTTCAGCCTAGCTCCGGATCCGTGGCACCGCAATCAGCCATGTTTAAAATCGGTCTAATTTGGATAAAAATCGGCCGATGACGATTTCTCCAAAACGGCCAAATATCGGCCGATATATCGGTCGACCTCTAGTTGGCAGCCCCACAACATATGGAAAGCAGGTGATGTCACCGGTATATTCCGTGCAAGCTGATTAGGCCATTGGTTGCAAGGAAAACACTTCTCATAGGAGGAGGAACTCATTCAGGCCTCCCATTTACACCCAAATCCTACAATATGAATGCCTGCTAGCTGGTTGGCTTGGGCACCTGCATGTGGTCGCCTTTACGCTCTGCACACAGGAGTGCTCATGCATTCACTCCAAGGGGAGCTAGAGGGCTTCAGTCATTTCAGTCTCTAATCAGATAGATAACAGTCACTGAATGGAAGAAAGAGAAAGAGAAAGACTCTGCAGGTAGGCAGGCCTACTGAGAGCTCAGGATTGGCACCCCGAGTAAGGGTGAGTAGTAAGTAGGGCAGTGGCATGGCTTGTCGAGCTATAAGCTTAAAAACACATGGCATTACTCACATTGTGGTGTCAATAGGGTGGATAGATCATAACAGACACATGCGATTTTGCAGACTACTCAGTATGGAAAATAGTACGGACCCATTCGGACTAATGTGTTGCTAAATGCATTCAGGTGCAGTGTGTACCCATTCATTTAGCATTGCGCCCCGGTATTCCTTGCCTAGCCAGCACACAATTAAGCCCATGCATTGTATCACATCATAAAACCAAGATGTGACCCATCTGTAGAAAAGCTGCAAATCCATTAAAATCTTCACTATGGAGTATTACAAGACCACTTAAAAATGATTGGCCCGCCTAGCGTTATACACCAAACACTGCACATTAAACCGCCCTCAGTCTGAATAGGCGCCCTCAGTCTGAATAGGCCTCACTATGCAGGTTTGGGTTGTATTTAGCCGGTCGGCCGGTGTTGCCTTTTAGGTGCAGAAGAGAAAACTGTATTGCTGAGACAACATGTCTCCCCGGAGTGAGTCAATTCATGAGAGAGGACCAAGCAGCCGGCTATAAAAGGCCTATTTATAGGATAAATACACACACCTGTACAGGCGTGTAAACACCACATTCACATTCTACTATACGGAAAAGCACAGCCATGGAAGGCCAGAGAAAACCCTTCATAGCCACAAGTATTCATACATTATAAACTACATTCAATAGAATTTAACTGTCTGCCAAGCTGCTGTGTGCAGTGCGTTCCAGTGCGCCACAAAGTGCGTGCATTGCGCTGGCTTGGCGTGTTGGGTAAAGTGTTGCCACCCTTTTGTCAAGCCAAACCCGAACACTTTAGCCACGTGCGGCAACATTTTATTTTTAAGTGGTAAAGCTGTGGACTCTGGTGTAAAGGGGGAACTCAGAGTTCCCAGCATCCTCCCCTTAAATTAGGGTTCCCAAAGCCCCCCCCCCCCCTTACATCGGAGTCCGCATAACCCCCAAAAAATACTTTTTTTTAGCAAAGACCCTAGGGCAGTGGCTCTCAACCTTTCTAGTGCCGTGACTCCTTGATGAAATTTCCCAAGTTGTGGGAACCCCCAACAGCAAAATTATTTTCGTTGGTCCCTCATTGCTGTAATTTTGCGACTGTTATGAATCGAAATATAAATATCTCATATGCACAACATATTTTCATTCTTACAAATTTAACATCTTAAAGCGTAGTGATTGATAAACAAAAAATATCTGTAATATATAGTGCAAACCAGTGGGATCGCACAGCGCGAGTCGCGCATGCGCAGCAGGAAACCAGGCTGTGAAAACGCAAGGCTTCACTTCCCGATTCCCTAACTGAAAACCGAGGGACAGTTTGGCTTCGGGTGCCGACATCGCGGGCGCCCTGGACAGGTAAGTGTCCTTATTTTAAAAGTCAGCATCTCCCGTATTTATAGCTGCTGACTTAAAAAAAAAAAAAAAAAATGGCGGAACTCCGCTTTAAGTCAAACAAAGACGTGACTATGCAAGAAAAAATTATTATGGAACAAGACATATCATTTATATATGAACGTCCCAGTTGGTTCCTCAAAAGTGGTTATTCTGTGCCAGTGCTAGATATACAAAGTGTATAGCACCCAAACATGTATCTAGCACTGACACGGAATAACCACTTTTGAGGAACCAACTGGGACATTTATATATAAATTATATGTATTGTACCACAATTATATTTTTCACAGTCATGTCAGACTTATTTAATCAAAATCGATGTATTAATTACACTGCTGTGACAAACAGTACAAAAATGCCTTAATTACCGGTATTTAGTGCCTGACTTGCCAAAGTACCTCAGGTGTTCCGTCAGCATCAGCAACTCCTCTATTATGTTAACCGGAAGTGACACCGCCGCCATCTTGGTACCCTCGTCCGCAGCAAGGCTACAGTTAGAAGTCGGCAAGTGGACATCTTTTTACACCCACCAAAGTCTTGTATTTTACATGTATTTTTACCAGTAAACTGAGCTTATATACTATATATGGCTTATATAGTATATAAACTCAGTTTACTGGTAAAAATACGTGTAAACTGCAAGACTTCGGTGGGTGTAAAAAGATGTCCGCTTGCTGACTTCTAACTGTAGCCTTGCTGCAGACGAGGGTACCAAGATGGCGGTGGCATCACTTCTGGTTAACTCCGCTTGCTGACTTCTAACTGCAGCCTTAATGCGGACGAGAGTACCAAGATGGCGGCGACGGAACGTCACTTCCGCACGGTTCTCCTCTCCCGGAAGTGACGTCTTGCTGGCCGAGACAGACAGACTCTGGCGTACACAGTCATTTCGGGTCCGTCTCGGCCAGCTTTACAGTTTGGACTAGCATTTGCGACCCCCGGCAAATTGGCAATCGACCCCCCCGGTTGAGAACCGCTGCCCTAGGGAATAAAATGGCGATCATTATTTTTTTGTCATACAGTATTTGCACAGCAGCTTTGCAAACCATAATCGTTGGTGACAAACTACGGTACCTAAAAAAATCTCGTCCGAGGATGAGAAGGCATCCGTGATTGGCGGAACACAGAACAGAGGCGCTGCTGGGAAGATTTGTGTTCCGCCAATCACAGGACAAGCTGAGAAGACGGCGCGGCTTTGAAATTATGAACGTTCGCAGCTGCACGGAGACCGTACCCGGCATACAAGACGACCCCGACTTTGGATGCATTTTTTTGCATCCAAAAAGTCGTCTTATACGCCGGAAAATACGGTATGTGTCTCTGCAATTCAACTGGGTCACATACCTTCCCACAGTGCCGCTTGGTGCTTCTGTGACCAACCTGATCGGTCTTCCCTGGCACAAGCACTTCAGAGGAAGGGAGGGCCCGAAATCCCCCGATGGCATGTGCTGCCTCCAGGGGTGTTCTTGTGATAGAATTGCACTAGATTCCCATTAATCCCTGAATTCCAAAAAAACGCTCATTCGCTACTAATCTGGACCTTAAGTATTACGCCCCATTCCTAGATTGGATGTAAAGTGTATAGCCATAGACTGATCAAAATTTCAATCTGTCTGTGGGTAGGCAGGTTGTACTAAAGTCCATCGAGTAACTTCAGTACAACCAGCCTGTCATGTTCCCCCCCCCCCCCCCCCCACACGATTACTGCTGCTGGAAGCCTCCCACTGTCAGACTACAATTTGCTTTTTTTCCCCTTTTTCTTCACTGTCAGAATACAATAGCGCAGCAATAGAGTCCCACTGTGTTAATGGGAGAAAATTGAGCAGTTTTCTTTCCTTCAATCCATGGCAAAAAAAATAAAAAAATAACGGAAAACAAAAACTAGTGCAACCACCTTATCGAAGGACTGGTAAAATGCAATGGATTTCATTTTGGCTCTCCCCATTCTTCAGCTCCGGGGACCGATTGCGGGACTCCAGCGGCGATCGGGTCACGGAGCTTCCGACCGGGTCGCGGGAGCGCGCGCCCGTGACCCCACGGCTGGGCTTATAGAGCAACGTACCTATACGTTGATGTGCCCAGCCATGCCATTCTGCCGACGTATATCGGCGTGAAGGGGTCCTTAAGTGGTTAATGCAGAACGGTGCTCTTTTTATTTTTTTTTTGGTTCAATATACTTCAATGGAGAAGCTGCAGAAAGCATGTACAGGCATACCCCACTTTTAAAGCGGATGTGCCATGGGGAAAAATATATTAAAAGCCAGCAGCTACAAATACTGCAGCTGCTGACTTTTAATATAAGGACACTTACCTGTCCTGGAGTCCAGCGGTGATCGCAGCAGAGGACGAGCGATCGCTCGTCTCTCTGCTGCTCCCCCCGCCATCCTCGGTGAGGGAACCAGGAAGTGAAGCGCTCCGGCTTCACTGCCCGGTTCCCTACGGCGCATGCGCGAGTCGCGCTGCGCCCGCCGATTGGTTCCCGCTGTGTGCTGGGAGCCGAGTGTTCCCAGCATACAACGGGGGGACGGACGGGAAGGAAGGAAAAAACCCGTCCTTTGCCCGTATCGTAGGGCCGGAAGTGGGTGCAGATACCTGTCTGTAGACAGGTATCTGCACCCCCCACCCCCCTCCCCCCTGAAAGGTGTCAAATGTGACACCGGAGGGGGGGAGGGTTCCGATCAGCGGGACTCCACTTTAGAGTGGAGATCCGCTTTAAGTACACAATGGGACCAGAGCATGTATGTAAAACGAAAATGTACTTAAAATGAAGCAATACCTTTCTTCACTTCTGGGGTGTCAGGGGCTGTAGAGGGGTGTCAGGGACTATAGTAGGGGTGTCAGGGAGTGTTTTTCCAAGTAGCAGGGAATCTGAACTATCCATGCACGGATTACTCAGCTGCAGCTTTAGCTTGAGAGACACTTTACATACACTCATAGGTATGTCCTTACTCGCGAGTGTATGTAAAGTGAGTGTACTTAAAGCGGGGTATGCCTGTAATGTGTTTTTGCGGCAAATTTGTGTTTTGTAATCTGCCCAACAACATATTGCCCCAAAAAAATGCATTTTTTTTTAAGGCCATTATCCGATTAATTGAAACAATAATCGGCCAACTAATCGATTATGAAAATTATCGTTCGTTGTGTGTAAGCCGACCCTCCCCCCTCCTGCTGCTCTTATAAACACTAACCTGTATAACACCATCAGCACTGCCTCCTGTGAATAATTTATAAATATAAATGCTGTAAATACCTCATTTAAGAGCCGAGATTGCGATCACATGACCAGACAGCTCTCTCCTCCTGACATCAGCAGAGGAATCTCAGCCCCACCCACTGCATCTCTCAGAGGAGGAAAGGAGAAAGCTGGCCAGTCATGTGATTGCAATCTCGGCAGTGAAATTAGGTATTTGCAGCATTTCATTTTTAGAAATCACACACAGAGGGGGGTCCTACAATAGGAAGCAGTGCTGATGGTGTATACAGGTTAGAGTGGCTTAACAACTACTTTAAGCATATCTGTCACACACTGTATCAGATTTTGCCGCTTCTGCATCCTACATGCAAGGACAGCAGCACTGGATGAGGAGCCCTCCCCAGGCACAGCTTACCATATCACTGCAGGTTTACACACGGATTCTAGATTACAGGATTATCTGGCTGGAGGTTATCTGAATGTACACAATACAGCCAAGTGTGGGATAATCACATTCTCATATAACAGCTTTTATTTACTCTGTGATGAGATCCAGATTTCAGGACAGGCAAAAAGGCCTGTGATACACACGTTTCCACAGGATGACTATTCTGACTAGGGATGTCCCGATACCGATACTAGTATCGACACCAAGCATTTCCCAGAGTACTCGGGGGAAATGCTCCGATGCCTCAGCCGATACCTGGGCAGGCAGGGGAGTTGCAAGTCTTCTCCCCCCATGCTGTCTTTACTCCGTACTGTCCTCTCTCTCCCCCCCCCCCCCGTGTTCCATGCTGTCCTCTCTTCCCCCCCCCCCCGTGTTCCATGCTGTCCTCTCTTTCCCCCCCCCCGTGTTCCGTGCTGTCCTCTCTTTCCCCCCCCGTGTTCCGTGCTGTCCTCTCTTTCCCCCCCCCCCCGTGTTCCGTGCTGTCCTCTCTTTCCCCCCCCGTGTTCCGTGCTGTCCTCTCTTTCCCCCCCCCCCCCCTGTTCCGTGCTGTCCTCTCTTTCCCCCCCCGTGTTCCGTGCTGTCCTCTCTTCCCCCCCGTGTTCCGTGCTGTCCCCTCTTTCCCCCCCGTGTTCCGTGCTGTCCTCTCTTTCCCCCCCCCGTGTTCCGTGCCGTCCTCTCTTTCCCCCCCGTGTTCCGTGCCGTCCTCTCTTTCCCCCCCGTGTTCCGTGCCGTCCTCTCTTTTCCCCCGTGTTCCGTGCTGTCCTCTCCCACCCCCCCTCCGTGTTCCGTGCTGTCCTCTCTCCCCCCCCCCCCCGTGTTCCGTGCTGTCCTCTCCCCCCCCCCCCCCGTGTTCCGTGCTGTCCTCTTTTTCCCCCCCGTGTTCCGTCCTCTCTTTCCCCCCCGTGCTCCGTGCTGTCCTCTCATTCCCCCCCGTGTTCCGTGCTGTCCTCTCATTCCCCCCCGTGTTCCGTGCTGTCCTCTCATTCCCCCCCGTGTTCTGTGCCGTCCTCTCATTCCCCCCGTGTTCCGCGCTGTCCTCTCATTCCCCCCCGTGTTCCGCGCTGTCCTCTCATTCCCCCTTGCTGTCCTCTCATTCCCCCCCCGTGTTCCACGCTGTCCTCTCATTCCCCCGTGCTGTCCTCTCTTTCCCCCCCGTGTTCCGTGCTGTCCTCTCTTCCCCCCCCCCCCGTGATCTGTGCTGTCCCCCCCCCCCCCGTGTTCCGTGCTGTCCTCTTCCCCCCCCCCCCCCCGTGTTCCGTGCTGTCCTCTCTCTCTCCCCCCCCCCCCCCCCACCGTGTTCCGTGCTGTCCTCTCTTCCCCCCCCCCCCCATGTTCCGTGCTGTCCTCTCTTTCCCCCCCCCTCTTTCACTGACTCTGTCCATTCATATAACTGAGCATCGTAACCTGTGTTTACGATGCTTCAGTTTATGAATGGAGAGGAAGCTTCCCTCCATTCATTTTAGCTGAGGCTGCAGAGAAAGGGACTGTGTCCTTAGTCCCTTTCTCTGTCTTAAAGGGGAGATGTCAGAGGTCTGTTAAGACCCCTGATATCTCTCCAAAGACCCCCAACAGGGCTGATTAAAAAAAAAAAAATTGCAATAAATATAAAAAAAAATGTAAATAATAAAAAAAAAAAAAAAAAAAAACACACACTGACAATCCACCCCCCCCCTAAAAAAAAAAAAAAAAAAGTTCTGTCACATGACATTAAAAAAAGGATTGGTATCGGCGAGTACTTAAAGAAAAAAGTATCGGTACTTGTACTCGGTCTCAAAAAAGTGGTATTGGGACAACCCTGATTGTGACATAAGCCTAAAGCAGCCCATAAACTATTGAATTTTTTTCGTTCATCCATTCAACCCGAATGGATAAAAAAAAAAAAAAACACCTGACCGATTTCCCCAACCACATATTGGAGGTGGATGGGGGTAATCAGTCCTATTATGTTCTGATGGTGTGAAAACTTCCATGCTGTCAGAACGCACAAATCAGTGTTGCAGGCTTTAGCCGGCGGTGCTGATCGAGCAGACCAGTTGGACAGAAGTCAATCGGTAGATTCTGTACAACCAATGGATCAAAATTCATCCAGTACCTGCTGAACTTCAATTCACATATGGCCGGCGTAAAGAGGAACTGCAGTCTGCTCACATCATTTGTAATAAAAACATCTTTGCCATTCTAAAGCTTCCCTCCAACCACTTTGTATATTATTTTATATACTGTGATTCTGTATTGCCAAATATGCTGCAGAAATCTCCCTTCACCGAGTCTGGCTGCATCCATTTTAACTGTGGGCAGCTGAAACTCCTGCCTGTTCACTTCCTGGATTTACACAGACACACCTCCAGCTCTGCAGCTCTCATTGTCCCTCTTATGACTCATCCCTCTTCCCTTCCTGACAAACTCTCACAAGAGAGAGTGAGAGATTGAAAGCTGTGCATGCCGTCATAAGCCTAGGATAATGACCAGACAAGAAACAGGAAGTGGGCTGTATAAAAGGTGTTTACTGGCAGAATGTTGTTTTTTTTTGTTTGTTTTTTAACCACTTCCGGACCGCCGCATGTACATATACGTCGGCAGAATGGCACGGACAGGCACATTGGCGTACCTGTACATCCCTGCCTAGACGTGGGTCCAATCGGGACCCCCCCCCCCGGTAAATGCGGCGGTTCCCGTGGCTTCAGGAGCGATCCGGGACGACGGTGCGGCTATTCGTTTCTAGCCGCCCCCTCGCGATCGGTCCCAGGAGCTGAAGAACGGGGAGAGCCGTATGTAAACACGGCTTCCCCGTGCTTCACTGTGGCGGCGCATCGAATGTGTCATCCCTTTTATAGGGAGACTCGATCGATGACATCAGACCTACAGCCACACCCCCCTACAGTTGTAAACACACACTAGGTGAACCCTAACTCCTACAGCGCCCCCTGTGGTTAACTCCCAAACTGCAACTGTCATTTTCACAATAAACAATGCAATTTAAATGCATTTTTTGCTGTGAAAATGACAATGGTCCCAAAAATGTGTCAAAATTGTCCAAAGTGCCCGCCATAATGTCGCAGTCACGAAAAAAATAAATAAATAAATAAAAAAATAAAAAAAACTATCCCCTATTTTGTAAACGCTAGAAATTTGGCGCAAATCAATCGATAAACGCTTATTGCGATTTTTTTACCAAAAATAGGTAGAAGAATACGTATCGGCCTAAACTGAGGAAAAAAATAATGTTATATATGTTTTTGGGGGATATTTATTATAGCAAAAAGTAAAAAATATAGCATTTTTTTCAAAATTGGGGCTCTATTTTTGTTTATAGCGCAAAAAATAAAAACCGCAGAGGTGATCAAATACCACCAAAAGAAAGCTCTATTTGTGTGGAAAAAGACGCCAATTTTGTTTGGGAGCCACGTCGCACGACCGCGCAATTGTCTGTTAAAGCGACGCAGTGCCGAATTGGAAAAACCCCTTGAGTCATTTAGCAGCATATTGGTCTGGTCCTTAAGTGGTTAATATCTAAAGTTAAAACAACAACAAGGGCAGAAGATTTAAAAGATGGAAAGTTGAAAAAAATTACTGAAGGTCCGTTTAAGGCCTAGATAAAACTGGCTTTAGAAATGGACGTTTGAGGTGCATTTGTTGAATTGAAATCACGGGGTGGAATTCTGACCGCAATCATGTGTGAATACAGCCTTAAAGGGTTACTAAAGGAATTTCTTTTCCTTTAAAATAACAAACATGCTATACTTACCTCCACTGTGCTCGCTCGCATGGTGGTCAGTAATTGCGGGCGCGCTCCCGCGATACAGCGAGTGGCCATAGCCGCTCACTGTATCACTTGGCCCCGCCCCTTGGCGTGCCCCGTCACTGGATGTGATTGACAGCAGTGCCAGCCGATGGCTGCGCTGCTCTCAATCCATCCGCTCTAGCCAATCAGCTGACAGGCTGAGCGGCGAAGAGGATCTCGGGACCGTGGCATGCTGTCAATGTCGAGAGTGAGCTCAATGTAATGTTAGAAAATAGTTTTTAGGGTGAACCCCCGCTTTAAGTACAGAAATAACGGAAAAAAAAATTCTAAAATGTTTAGATAAATGAGGGAAAGACTAGAGTGGCCTCTGCGTTTCTCCTGGCGATCATTGTGATGGAAAATCCAGAGTGTCCCAGCTGTCACCAGAACAAGTGGGGATGGGAAATCTTCCTTTGGAGACACCTATACTGGTGACAGTAGGAAGAAATCCCTGGTTTTGTAGAGACTTCCTTGCACATCTTGTCGTGTCTCCAGGACAGGAAGTGGAGGGAAATCTAACCAGAGGGAAAAACACACACACACACACACACACACACACACACACACACACACACACACACACACACACACACACACACACACACACACACACACACACACACACACACACACACACACACACACACACACACACACACACACACACACACACACACACACACACGTTCCCTAAAACTAAGAAAGAAAAGCTTCTGCTATACATACAGAGATGACAGCAAGGAATCTGACCACCAATCAATGCTTGGGAAACAGGACTCACTCAGGAGCCAACCAGTTCCTGGAGACAATTGGCCAGGGAGGCTCAGGAAGGCATTTTGCTGGCCATACACATTACAATCTGATTGTACAATAAATTATTGAACATCAGGGCCTAACGAAACAATCCATTGATATCCAATCCAGCAGGCCCTTGCATTATTTCTTCGGAGAGGTAAAGTGGTCGCACAGCAAGACAGGAACATGTTTGGCCGTATTTAGGAACAATCAATGCCGGATCTGCACATAAACTTCCACCTCAAGGGAAGATTCCATTTGTAGACATCCTTCACATCAACACTGGAAAACGGCATGTTTGTAGGCATTCGGGGGGCATCTATAATGGTACCAGGGACTGTCCTTGTGCTGTTAGGGCATCACTTCCTAAAATGATCCCGGAGTATAGAGACAGTGCCTGGTACGGTCTATGGGAGGTGATCACCTGAGATGGTCTATAGAGAGAGTCTCTGGTACCATCTATGGGCACTGATCCTCTCAGCGTAAAGACGCAGTACATGGTACTGTCTATGGGCAGTGATCCCCTCAGCGTAAAGGCGCAGTACCTGGTACTGTCTATGGGCAGTGATCCTCTCAGCGTAAAGGCGCAGTACCTGGTACTGTCTATGGGCAGTGATCCTCTCAGCGTAAAGGCGCAGTACCTGGTACTGTCTATGGGCAGTGATCCTCTCAGCGTAAAGATGCATTACCTGGTACTGTCTATGGGCAGTGATCCCCTCAGCGTAAAGACGCAGTACCTGGTACTGTCTATGGGCACTGATCCCCTCAGCGTAAAGACGCAGTACCTGGTACTGTCTATGGGCAGTGATCCTCTCAGTGTAAAGACGCAGTACCTGGTACTGTCTATGGGCAGTGATCCTCTCAGCGTAAAGACGCAGTACCTGGTACTGTCTATGGGCAGTGATCCTCTCAGTGTAAAGACGCAGTACCTGGTACTGTCTATGGGCAGTGATCCTCTCAGCGTAAAGTCGCAGTACCTGGTACTGTCTATGGGCACTGATCCCCTCAGCTTATAAACGCAGTACCTGGTACTGTCTATGGGCACTGATCCCCTCAGCTTATAAACGCAGTACCTGGTACTGTCTATGGGCACTGATCCCCTCAGCTTATAAACGCAGTACCTGGTACTGTCTATGGTAAGGTGACCACATTTTTAAAATGAAATCCGGGGACATATTTTTTCTTTACTAGTAAAGGCAACAATCAGCGGGTCTCTGCCCGTCGCCGCCCGCCTCACAGCCTGTCAAGTCTTAGAGCCGGTTCACACAGGGGCGGCACGACTTCGGGGGCGACTCGGCCAGGCGACCTGAAAACGATTTCCAAGGCGATTTGCAAAATGACTTCTGTATAGAAGTCAATGCAAATCGCCCCGAGTCGCCCCCGAAGTAGTACAAGAACCTTTTTCTAAGTCGGAGCGACTCGCGTCGCTCCTATTAGAACGGTTCTATTCACTACAATGGGACGCGACTTGTCAGGCGGCTGTGTCGCCTGACGAGTCGCGCCAGTGTGAACCGGGTCTTACTCTCCGGCCCCGGCTCCTACTGGATGGGGAGCGGAGGAAGATCACTCCACCAGGGAAGGCAAGGAGATAAGCAGGCAGGCAGCAGGCTGGGACTTGAGCCAAGGCAGAAGAACACGTGAGCGGAGCTGAATGGGCATGCGCCCGAAACTGAAGAAATATTCCCTCCGCTCCGACCAGCACATGATCATCAGAAAGGGGCACAGATAATGGGAACAATACAACCCCCCTATGCTAGTAGGCACGGCGGAGCGCGGGGGGGGGGGGGGTGTAATTCAAATTGTTCTTTTTAATTCTGCACTGATTGGGGCAGATCCTCAGAGAAATTACGCGGCGTATCTCTTGATACGGCGCGTAATTTCAAATTTTGCGCGTCGTATCTTTGTTTTGGTATCCCCAAAACAAGATATGACGGCATCTGTGTTAGATCCGACAGGCGTATGTCTTCGTACGCCATCGGATCTTAGATGCAATTTTTTGGCGTCCGCTAGGTGGCGTTCACGTCGTAATCCGCGTCGAATATGCAAATTAGCCATTTCCGACGATCCACGAACGTACGAGCGGCCGTTGCATTTTTTTACGTCGTTTCCTATTGGCTTTTTCCGGCGTATAGTTAAAGCTGCTATCTGGCGGCGTACTCAATGTTAAGTATAGCCGTCGTTCCCGCATCTAATTTTGAAAATTTTACGTTGTTTGCGTAAGTCGTCCGTGAATGGGGCTGGACATAATTTACGTTCACGTTGAAAACAATGACGTCCTTGCAACGTCATTTAGCGCAATGCACGGCGGGAAATTTTAGGGACGGCGCATGCGCAGTTCGTTCGGCGCGGGGACGCGCTTCATTTAAATGAAACACGCCCCCTACCCGCCCAATTTGAAATCCGCCACGAGAGATACACTACGCCGCCGTAACTTACGGCGCGAATTCATTGAGGATTCAAACCAAAGCCAGGTAAGTTACAGCGGCGTAGCGTATCTCACATCTGCGCCAGGCGCAGCGGAGGTACGTGGATCTACCCCATTGTCTTTGAAATTGCCCCAGCCCCCTATTAAATCCAATCTGGGGACAAAACCAGGGACAGACTTGGTCCGGGGACAGTGTCCTCGATCAGGGGACTGTCCCCTGAAACTGGGGGATGTCTGGTTATCCTAGTCTATGGGCACTGATCCCCTCAGCTTATAGACGCAGTACCTGGTACTGTCTATGGGCACTGATCTCCTCAGCTTATAGACGCAGTACCTGGTACAGTCTATGGGCAGTGATCCCCTCAGCGTAAAGGTGCAGTACCTGGTACTGTCTATGGGCACTGATCCCCTCTGCTTATAGACGCAGTACCTGGTACGGTCTATGGGCACTGATCCCCTCAGCGTAAAGGCGCAGTACCTGGTACTGTCTATGGGCAGTGATCCCCTCAGCTTATAGACACAGTACCTGGTACTGTCTATGGGCACTGATCCCCTCAGCGTATCGGCACAGTACCTAGAAGTGTCTATGGGCATTGATAAACAGTCCCAGGTACCCATCTATGAGAGTGATAACCTGAGAGTATAGAGATAGTCCCTGGTACCATCCATGGGCATTGATCCCATGGAGTTTAGAAACAGTCCCTGGTACGGTCCATGGGCAGTGATCCTCAGAGTTTACAGGCAAGCAATGTGCGCAGTGCAGACTGCAGATCAGTGACTGCAGATAATACAGAACAGGCAGTCACTGTGTGCCCATGTACTATATATATTATACACACACAGCTCCTCAGACTGTGGCATCCCCCAGCTTGGCACACACTGATTTGCTGAGTGTAGTAAGTGCAGAGCACAGGAGAGGCGTACAATCCAGGACTGGCAGCCTTCTATAGAGCCCCATAAGACGGTGCAGTGTGCATGCCCAGTATTATGTATGACCCAGTCCATGCCCACCCTGCATAGTGACCACACAGAGGGGAGCAGACCCCAGGCATTGGCTTACCGTGCTTGCCATAGTAGTTCTCCTGATCCCCCATGCTGCTGAGAGTCTCTCCTCCTCCCCAGTGCCCACTCCTCTCTCCCTTATTACACCCCCTCCTCCTCCTCCCCCACCCAGGTCAGCTGCTCCCAGGCACCCAATGACTCCTCTCCCAAACTGGTCTAACTGGTGTCAGGTTGTTCACAGGCGGGGGAGGAGATCCTGCTCACATGGAGGATGGGGGGAGAGACCAGAGGGGGGGTGCAGCTGCCCAGTGTGGACAAACAGTGCCAGGGACTCCGCCACCCTGTCCCTGGAACACTCCTGCACCAAAATAAAGAAGAGATGAACCAGACAGGACACTGATCTGCATAGGGATCCCAGGGCAGCCATTAACCTCTTCACTGCCAGAGCCCTTTTTTATGCACATAGAAAAGTATAACACAAGTAAAACTTTTTTTTTCAAAGTTCTGGATAGAGTGGAGAGGGATTAGAAC
This sequence comes from Rana temporaria, assembly GCF_905171775.1. Classification (NCBI taxonomy): domain Eukaryota; kingdom Metazoa; phylum Chordata; class Amphibia; order Anura; family Ranidae; genus Rana; species Rana temporaria. The sequence continues at coordinate 440,219,934 of NC_053491.1, forward strand.
CCCTGTCAGGTTATTTCTGCTGTCTGTGTCCCCAATAGGGAGATTCATCCTCTCTATGTCTTCTGTTTACCATTATCACCGAGAGTGAAAGAAAATTTTGGGTTGTCACCAGAACAGGAATACAGTAGAAAATGGGGACACTAGTTCTGGTAACAACCTGGGATTCCCTGGCTTTGGAGGGATTTCCTCTCACTTCCTGTTTTGGCTAAAGGACAGGAAGTAAAGAGATATCTCCCCAATGGGACACAGAAAAAAAAAAACCTGACAGGGCTTATAGACCCTCATCACTCTATCCAGGGATCTGCTTTAGATAGCTCTTTAGACAGCATTAGACGGGCAATGAGGAGATGTTGTGCCGCCTGCTCACCACCCCTTTAGGCCTCATGCACACTGGGTGTTAAGACTGCTGCTTTAAGGGATGCCTGGCATTTTTTCTGCCTTCAACCACTTGCCGACCACGTTATAGCCGAAAGGACGAATACAGCGCAGAACCCCCCCCCCCTTTACCTCCATCACAGAACCCCCCCCTTTACCTCCATTACAGCACCCCTTTTACCTCCATCACAGCACCCCCCCTTCACTTCCATCACAGCACCCCTCCGTTTACCTCCATCACAGAACCCCCCCTTCACCTCCATCACAGAACCCCCCCTTCACCTCCATCACAGCAACCCCCCTTCACTTCCATCACAGCACCCCCCCTTCACCTCCATCACAGAACCCCCCCTTCACCTCCATCACAGCACCCCCCCCTTCACCTCCATCACAGCACCCCTCCTTCGCCTCCATCACAGCAGCCCCCCTTCACCTCCAACACAGCACCCCCCTTCACCTCCATCACAGCACCCCCCCCCCTTTACCTCCATCACAGCACCCCTCCTTCACCTCCATCACAGAACCCCCCCCCCCTTTACCTCCATCACAGCACCCCCCCTTCACCTCCATCACAGCACCCCCCCCCTTCACCTCCATCACAGCACCCCTCCTTCACCTCCATCACAGAACCCCCCCCCCCTTCACCTCCATCACAGCACCCCTCCTTCACCTCCATCACAGCACCCCCCCTTCACCTCCATCACAGCACCCCTCCTTCCCCTCCATCACAGCACCCCCCTTCACCTCCATCACAGCACCCCCCTTCACCTCCATCACAGCACCCCCCTTCACCTCCATCACAGCACCCCTCCTTCACCTCCATCACAGCACCCCTCCTTCACCTCCATCACAGCACCCCTCCTTCACAGAACCCCCCCCCCCTTTACCTCCATCACAGCACCCCCCCTTCACCTCCATCACAGCACCCCCCCCCTTCACCTCCATCACAGCACCCCTCCTTCACCTCCATCACAGAACCCCCCCCCTTCACCTCCATCACAGCACCCCCCTTCACCTCCATCACAGCACCCCTCCTTCACCTCCATCACAGCACCCCCCCTTCACCTCCATCACAGCACCCCTCCTTCCCCTCCATCACAGCACCCCCCTTCACCTCCATCACAGCACCCCCCTTCACCTCCATCACAGCACCCCCCCTTCACCTCCATCACAGCACCCCTCCTTCACCTCCATCACACAACCCCCCCTTCACCTCCATCACAGCACCCCCCTTCACCTCCATCACAGAACCCCCCCTTCACCTCCATCACAGCACCCCCCTTCACCTCCATCACAGCACCCCTCCTTCACCTCCATCACAGCACCCCCCTTCACCTCCATCACAGCACCCCCCCTTCACCTCCATCACAGCACCCCTCCTTCACCTCCATCACAGCACCCCCTTCACCTCCATCACAGCACCCCTCCTTCACCTCCATCACAGCACCCCCCCTTCACCTCCATCACAGCACCCCCCTTCACCTCCATCACAGCACCCCTCCTTCACCTCCATCACAGCACCCCTCCTTCACCTCCATCACAGCACCCCCCCTTCACCTCCATCACAGCACCCCCTTCACCTCCATCACAGCACCCCCCCTTCACCTCCATCACAGCACCCCTCCTTCACCTCCACCACAGCACCCCTCCTTCACCTCCATCACAGCACCCCCTCTTCACCTTCATCACAGCACCCTCCTTCACCTCCATCACAGCACCCCCTCTTCACCTTCATCACAGCACCCCCCTTCACCTCCATCACAGCACCCCCCCTTCACCTCCATCACAGCACCCCTCCTTCACCTCCATCACAGCACCCCCTTCACCTCCATCACAGCACCCCCCTTCACCTCCATCACAGCACTCCTCCTTCACCTCCATCACAGAACCCCCCCCCCCTTCACCTCCATCACAGCACCCCCCTTCACCTCCATCACAGCACCCCTCCTTCACCTCCATCACAGCACCACCCTTCACCTCCATCACAGAACCCCTCCTTCACCTCCATCACAGCACCCCTCTTTCACCTCCATCACAGAACCCCCCCTTCACCTCCATCACAGCACCACCCTTCACCTCCATCACAGCACCCCTCCTTCACCTCCATCACAACACCCCCCTTCACCTCCATCACAGCACCCCTCCTTCACCTCCATCACAGCACCCCCCCCCTTCACCTCCATCACAACACCCCTCCTTCACCTCCATCACAGCACCCCCCTTCACCTCCATCACAGCACCCCTCCTTCACCTCCATCACAGCACCCCCCCTTCACCTCCATCACAGCACCCCTCTTTCACCTCCATCACAGCACCCCTCCTTCACCTCCATCACAGCACCCCCCCCCTCCTTCACCTCCATCACAGCACCCCCCTTAAGGCTTATCTATAGTTAAAAAAATATATCTCCTAAACCTGTATGGTTTAGGAGATATTCCCCACGCAATGAGCCGCTGACTGCAGTGGCGCATGCGCATGCGCGGACTGACCATTGGCACTCTCGGGCACTGCCTGAGGGCCCCATGCCACTAGGGGGCCCCCATCAGGGTTGCCAGGCTCAATAAAACCAGGGACAGTATGTAAAAATCTGTGTTTTTTTTACACCTGTCCCTGAAATGTCCAAAACCGACATGCTTTTGATGTGAAAATCCTGAGATTTTAGCTGCCCTGCCTATGCAATGCCTCCTGGCGTGGTGGCCATCTGTAAGCCCGGGGGCCCCATGAGTTGTCAGTTCACCCCTGATGCCCGGCAGATGTCACGGCTACAGCCATTCAGAGGGCTGGAGCCGCGATACCCAGAAGACACGCCGAGGCAACATGTCAGCTACCTCGGCGTGGACCAGGTGAGTTACCGACGCCTCGTTGTAAGGTAAGTATTTCATAATGAGCTAGTATGGGCCCGTACTAGCTCATTATGCCTTTTGCTTAACAGGAGTAAAAAAAATACCGTATTTATCGGCGTATACGCGCACTTTTTTGCCCTGAAAATCAGGGCAAAATCGTGGGTGCGCGATATACGCCGATACCCGCGCCGAGTTTGAAGCAGGCTCGGCTCCTCTCGCGGTCACATCCTGGACGTACAGGACGCACAGGACGTGACCGCGAGAGGAGCCGAGCCTGCCCGACTATACCCGAGTGTACTGCGCTCGGTATATGCCGGCGCAGTGGTTGAAACTCGGCACGGGGATCGAGCGGGGAGGACACCGCAGAAGGACGCCGGACCTGAAGAGGAGGACACCACCGAAGTCACAGACGGACGCTGGACCCGACGAGGCCGCCGATGGATGCCGCGCAAGACACCAAAACTGTAAGTACTAAAATGTTTTTTTTACAGGAATGCGGGTCCACATTAGGGGTGCGCGCTATACACCGGAGCGCGCAATACCCCGATAAATACGGTAATAATAATTTCCGAGGTTATAAAACCGCTTTAAGCTACAAAGGTAGAAGATGGGCCTGCCAAACAGGAGCTATTGGGGCTGCGCCACAACTGGGCCATACACATGGCTCAGCGGTACAGGCTTTTATTAGAACGGGCAGTGAGGGGCACCATAACACCCTCCGAAAAGCAACCCACCATGGATTGCAAATCAGAGGGTTGCCCCATGTGTAAACAAGCCCTAGACCATGGGTGCTCAACCTGTGGCCCTCCAGCTGTTGCGGAACTACAAGTCCCATGAGGCATTGAAAGCTGCTGACAGTTACAACCATGACTCCCAAAAGCAGAGGCATGATGGTAGTTGTAGTTCTGCAACAGCTGGAGGGCCACAGGTTTAGCACCCATGCCCTAGACATTTTATGTATTTTTCAGCGTCCTCAATTTGGCGTACTGGTTTGTCATGAAACCTACACTGGGCTATAAGCCTTCGTTCACATTGGAGCAACTTGTCATGCGATTTGGCAGGTCATGTATTGTTGGCAATCGCACTATTCAAATTGGTGCGACGTCACCTTTGCGGTGCCGCATCGATTTGAAAAAGTAGTACATGCGCTACTTTCGGTGATTTCTGGTATCGCTTGC